>NW_008595811.1:91473-147063 GCF_000691845.1 Merops nubicus
GCTCACTTGTGTGGCACAAAGCGTTAACAAGCAATGTGAGAACACAGGAAAGCAGAAAGCTCTCATGTTTTCCAACATTGCTATCTTTAGTGGAGAGAATAAACAGCAGAAAATGGCCACGTCTGCTGCTACAACATACACACTTTTATTTTTGTCATGCCTGTTTTCAGATCTGTAATACAAGGCGGGATTTTAATAGAGCCGAAGGGTGCAATCAGAGCAACTGTGCTGCCAGAAGCGGCATGGAAATGCTGATAGTCGTAATTAGGCACAATATGTAATTGAAGTGCCACACACTTGAGCCTGAGGTGGTGGCTTGAACAAGAGGTGCTGTGCTCCTCCCCAGAGGCAGCACCCGCAGGCTCCCATCAGAGCCCTCTGGGCACAGCTGACCTCTCTGTGCCCAACTCACACCTTGGCACCCCAGCGAGGGGAGCAGGACGGGTCCCCAGCGCCCGGGCCACAGACAGGTGGGTTATAACACATCATGCCTGCTGTAGGGGGATGCTCCATGCATCACCATGACCAGAACAAGGCACTGGCAAGCATCTGAGAAGAGGCTGCCCAAGCCCATATTCCCATGTCCACACCAACAGCCAAACTATAAAGTTTGTCATGAGAAATATCCACTTCTTGCAGCAACAAGACCTGGGCCCTGGAGCCCTGTACAGGTGGAGGAGCAGGGAGATGTCTGAGGTGTTCTCCACCCCAGAGGCAGCACTGCTGCTCAGCCCCTACACCTTAACCTGCCAGAGCCCCTCTCCTGTGTGTTGCAGGACACGCTAAGCCAAAAGGCTTGCAATTTTTTTTCTAGAATAACCAAAATACCATTGGAAGTCAACAAGAACTGTACGAAACCAGAAACTTGTGATGGAAATGAAAGCATCTGGAGGACTCAGGCAAGACAGGCATACCTGCACCCCTGCACCCGTTTGCAGGGCACACTGTCACACAGCACAGCCAGCTCGTAAGGATGGACAGTGTTCTTTCACTTCTCATAAACACATCACAAACCAGGCTTTTGAGTAATTAAACTTTCATTTTACCTGGTTAAGTCACGGTGAAGAATCATTTGTGAGGACCTCCAGTCACCTTAATTGCATAAGGATAAAATAACTTTCATGGACCCCGTGTGTGGGAGTAAACTTTTCAGGTTGGGGTTTTTTTATTCCTTTTCCTGTGTTGGGGTGGAAACTCTAAAGACTTCAATTAGAAGCAATTACTGGAGATGTAGAGGCTTCTCTGAGGTTAAGCCGCCCTTCATTTTCTCAAGAGAAGCCTTTAATTAAATGCAAATAATCACAAATTTCATATAGCAGATTGCCATAATTTCACTATTAGTTACTGGATCTCATTTAAAAAGGAAAGAGGTGGGCAGCAGTGCTGAGTGGATGCAAAGTAATGAGAACTCAAGAGGTCAAAGCTGTTTTACCAGCGTAAATCTATTCCTCTTCTATAAATCTGCCCGCAACCAAATCATTTTAATGTTAACAGGTTGTCCTTCATGCAAGTGCACTGGAGTGTAGTCCCACGGAAGCTTGGGCCTCAATACAAATAATTACCTCAGTCCATCTTACTGTTGACCACGGTAGCAAAGGCAGGATAGGTAATGGGGAAGATGTAATTGAAGTGGAAATGACCAGAACTAAAATGCAAGCTATGATGAATTCAAATGGTACATTCAAGCTCATCTCCACGGCAGAGCTCTGAAAGCATAGGCACATGAAATGGCAGCAAGTATTTTAAATACATCTATCAAATCAGGTATGCTGGAATACAAGGGAAGAAGAGATAATATAGCATCTGCAGGAGGGGAAAGAGGGACTCACCAAAACCACAGCTCTGTAATCCTCCTGACCATCAGTCTTTAGAGCAGGCTCTGACAGTTACAGAAGGTAAATACAGGAAACACATAACTGCAGAGAAAATATGCCACTTTTTCTCTTAGTCCTTTTGTTTAGTCAGACACAAGCTTACCATAGCTAACAGGCAGCAGTTAGCCCATGAGCTCACCCAAAGAAGGTGAAGGTTTCTGCTGCTCAGTACTTTGTACTCTGCACAGTCATTTACAGTGTAAGAGAGGGACATCTCCAACCCCTTGTCATGGATTGTGCTACAAACCGAGATGCAGACGGCAGGAGTTCAGGAGCAAATGCCAAGAAACATTTTAAAAAGCAGCTTTCTGAAAAGCTGATGGCTTTGCAGTACCAGGACAAGCTGAAGAAGGTATGGAGGCTACTCTTGGCAGCACCTCAGCCTTCAGGCAACCACGCAGAAGAGGTGCTTCAGAAGAATTCCATTTTTGTTACAGCAATGGCTGTTGGGTTTTCAAAGCTGAGAAGGTCATTGCTCTCTGTCATGCAGGGAGTTCAGGAGTGATGTCAGGAAGCTCAGAGGGGAAAAAAAAGGCACAAGGAACAAGGGAAGAAGCAGTGGAAAACTTACTCTATGGCTCTGCTTGGCACATCATTTCTGTGTGGTATTCTCAAGTTAAATCATTTCTCCTGCTGCACTGAGAATATGGGGAGGAATCAGACTGTAAGCTATTCAGAGGACTAACTGATTATCGACATTTTAGCAGCGAGCTTGTTTTTGTTCTTTTGCACATTTATAATAATACCTTTTACATGTTCTCTAAGAGACAAATCTCTGCTTCAGAACTGCTAGTCTGAAGATCTTTTGTTGGCACTGAGATGAGTGCTCGTGTGAAATATCTTATTTCTTCAGATGAAAGAGAAACTGAGAACAATCCTCTCTGGAGGGAAGTGGCAGAAGCAGCGATCTGGGACCAAGAGTTTATGACTCGCTCCCCAGCACAGCCCACCTGTGCCCTCTTCCCTGCCCACCAGGTCCTGATGCCACCACACTGTGAAGCAGCTACTCCTGGTCTGGTAAAGCGTCCCACCACACTTCCTGCAGCACAGCAGGGACGTGGGGCACCAGAGGAGACCCTCTTGGTTCGCAGAGATCAAGTGCTCAACCTCACATTGCAAACCACCCAAACCCCTGCCACTCTCCTCCCTCCTCCATCTGTTTTTATCCCTCTGCTCTTGGAGGGACCAAACAAAGCCATAATTGAGTGATGTATTTTCCTACTGTGGAGACACACAGAACACTGGTCATTGAGGCTCGACACCGTGTCCCATACAGCAAATCTGCCAGATGATGTTTTGCCTGTGTGCATGCACTGAACTGCAAGTATGAGAGGGGTTTTGCTGAGTTTTCAAGAGCTTCCTTCAAAACAGAAGCAGTGCTAATCAAGAGATGCTAGGTTCAGGGGTATCTGGGTGTCAGGGCTACATTTTCTGGTGTCCAGTAGAAAACCAGCACCAAGAAAAGCTTTTGCTGGTATGGGGACATGCATAATATCTCTCACTCCTGGTGAGTAGTAAGTACAGAGCTTATGCAGCAGCTTCTTCCACAGCAGGTATACTAATAAATAAGATTGCTTTCTTCTGCATCTGAAAAATACAGAAGCTAAATACATTTGAGATATTCCTGTCTCCTGGACACATACTTCTGTTCAGATGGCTGGAGGACGAACAGTGAATTAGAAATAATTGAGAGCTGGAAGCCTGTCCATTACGATAGAAGCACAATCATGTAAGCCTCAGTTTTTCACTAAACCCAAACCAAAATATTTGAGAGAAAAGGGCCATCTGCTGTCATAACACTATGTTCACCAAAGATTGCCTTGTGCAATAGTCAAACAACAAAAACAAAGAATTACCTAAATGATTGCAGTGCAGTATATCCAGTTTGGTTTAGAAGGATTAGTGGAAGACTTATTATTTCACTATTTCTTTTGCTCCCATGGCATATCTGTAAGCATATCTGATGCTGTGGCAGGCCTCTGAAAAAATCAATGGTTCAGCACAGAGTAGAGACAGTGAAGTAAAAATATGGAGTCCTTTCATCACTTTTGGTAACAAGGAAGATGAAAGCCTTACGTGCTTATGCTGGCTGAAAAAAAAAGTGGTATTAGGATAATCAAAATGAAATATTATCAGAGACTGAGTTTTCAAAGGTGTAGCACTAGAAGAGACTCATGTTTCTGTAACTCAGCAAGACATCAGTACCAAACGCTTCACACTCTGGAGGACACAGCAATGAAGGGGTCAAACTTGTAATAACATCATGCAATATTCTATTAAAACTGACTATATTATTCTAAACTCCAAAGGAGTAAGGGAAGAAGAGTACTGTATGTCACGTTTAAAAAAGAGAAGTTATCTCAATTGCTTTTCATACTAAGACAGAAACTCTCTAGGAATAAAATTCAGATCTCTAACGAGAGTGTAATAGAAATATAACCCACCTTTTCCTCAATCCAGGAGGAAGGAAATTAGAATTTACTGTACAGAAACTGCAAATAGAAAGCATTATGGTGAAGAGCTTGATGCGCTGATGTCAAGACTCCTACATTTCAGGGGGTAAGGATTTCACCTGTAGAACTTCTTCACTTAATAGTACAACCACAGTATTACTGGTGCTGTCAGACCACTACAAGATTAACAAGTTTATATCAGGAGATGGCAGTCCACATGAAGGAGGAATGAAGGGGACACAAAGCTCTTGGGTCATGTAGGCAGTCTCAAAACAATTACTTGTTTTATAAAAAGAATTAGGATGAAAAAGGGGTGGGCGGGTGTGTGTGAGGGAGAGAGAGAGAAAAAAAAGAACTTCATTCTTTCCTCAGTAAGTATATAGTAATATTAATTCTAACTCTAAACAATTTTAGCTGACTGATTACAGTTACACTACAAAGAGAAGCTGAAAAGCAGATCAGATTTCCTTCCCATGTTGGCCTTACCATTGCACCTAAAAAGACCCCAGAGAAATCATGAAAAGGCAATATAAACTGCACAGTCATTTTATTCTGAGGCAATTTTTGATTTAAAAGAAAAATTTAGAACAAAGTGTCTTCCTTTAAATCATTAATAAAAGAATCCTGCCCTGTTAGGGAAATGAGCTTTCCTAATTCTAATCCATCTTTACTGCTGTGTTATTACCCTACTGTTTTCCTGTAATTAAAATGTGGCAGGTAGTTTACACACAAGAGGGAGTAATTGTATTGGATGTAACTGTTCATAACCAAACTTTAAAAGCTCATTTTTCTTATCAACTTTTAATAAAGAAAGCAAGATAATAATGATATTTAGCATTTGTGCCACCTACAGCAGCAGTTTATCTCTCTAAATTGCTAACATTTCATTCAATGATGCTAAAACATACCTCTTCAGCTATGAATGCAGCCTGCAGCAAAAAATCTGAACAACTGGAGTCATTTGTTCCTGTTTAATTAAAATAATAAAATATGGCAAAGCCTCATCCTACAGGACATAAACCTTCAAAAAACCTTGTGTGCTTCTGGAAGGAGAACATAGAGCTTGCATGTGCTGTGACTGGGGAGCACCCCAACCTCAGCCTGACGAGGCCTGGGGGGAAGATCCCCTCTCCCTGCATCCGAAGGAGGATGGAATGAGGCAGGTCATTGCCTGCCCATTTCTACATTGCATTTCCTCAAAGGTGCATGCACAGAGGACACAGGCAGTCTGTCTGGGTTTCCACAGACCTAGAAGCAGCACATGCTCTCCTGGTTTGGAGTAAGATGTCATGTTTGAATTGTGAAAGGCCTCTTGAATTCCAGAGTTGCAGAATATTTTCCTTACAAAGATTATTCTGGAGCCTTTGCTTTGGACAATTATTAGAAGACAGTTCTTCTGGAATTAGAAGCCTTGCAAGATGATTAGGGGAGAAAAAAATATTATTTCTCCATTTATTATTGTTTACAGTCTAGCAGAACCTGCCAATATATAGAACTACAGGATGCCATATACAAACAGATTCTGTCCCAAAGAGCATAAAGTCCAAAACATGCAAATAGGCAGCTATGGATAGAAACATCAAGGAAGGGCAAAGGAAAATCAAAGGTTCCTCAGTGTTTTGATGGGCAGAGAAGTGGGTGGGCATTTGCCATTTAAATGCATGCACAAAAGGACACAGTTCTCATCTGTTCTGTTTAGAAGTGTTCCTGCTGCCTAACAGACTACAAAGGGATACGAATGCATAATGCTTTAGACTCCTGACACTGTTTAAAATACCAGGCATTGTATGCTGCCCTTGTGGAAAGAGGTCAGTGCACTGTCATTGCCCATTATCTGAGCCTTCTGAGCCTTGTATTGTTTAAAATAAAGATATTGGTTTGCTGTGTTTATGTAAGCACAACTTTTCTTGTAATATTCAGAAACTAATACAATGGGAGGCTTTTAGAGATGGTTTAAGCTCACTAGTAATTGCTGAAATGGAGATGCCCAGAACATCACAGGCATACAGCATTAAAGATGCATGTGCTTATATATGCCCAGTCACAGGCAATCCTACTGCCAAAGAGCTACATCACTGGACACTAATGCATGTGGACCATAAAAAGGAAGGTTGTTAAGAGCTCTGGTTCCAGCCATGTAATTAGTTTGGCAGACATAAACCCTTGCAGGGGCTGTGCCATCCTCAGCCAAACTCAGTGCAGCTCGAGGTTGAGCCCTCCACTACACAGGCATGACAGCAGGACAGAGCCCAAGCCTGTGCTGGACCTGCAGACTGAGCAGCTGAGTCACACGCACAGCCCACAGGCATTCATGTTTTCTCCCCAAACCCAGTAAGTGCAAACCACGTACTTTTACCAGGCTTGTCCAAAATCTGAATGAAGCAGACTTCCCTTTATCTATCTAACATTGTAAAGCTGAATTTTGGGTAGTGGTTTCTACCTCAATTAGGTCAGGCCACCTTCAGTGTGTGTGTTTGGGTTTCAACCCACATTGGTGGCTTTGGTCCAGATTCATTCTGTGGTTTGATTTAAAAATCCAAGTAAGGTTTAGAAGTAGCAACCTTCAGAGACCTTCCTGCAGTCCCAGAGCAGCCCAGTCCTGATATAAATTAATGGGATAAATGGACCTGGCTATGGGATAGGCAGATGATATTTGAGGTCCTCTCCCGGCCTGTTTTTCATACAGCCTCTGCCTGATAAAGGCATTTAAAGCAAATTGAGGATCAAATAGTACATGAGAAGCAAATGACTGCACTAGAGGATAGAACAGACAGTGACCAACTGGCCCCCCACAAATGTGACACTGCTTTGACAGCCCTGTGTGAAAAGCAATAGCTACGCATAAATTTGTTTCAGCCTTGAACATTCAGATAAAAGCAAAACCTAGAATAAATTAGTGGTGTCTTGCTTATTAAAAGCCACAGATTGGAAGCTTACCATGTGATTTTACAGGAGTTGTCTCCTGGATCACGAGCCAGCGGGGCATGGAGGGGGGAGAGAGAAGGAGGTGAGGGCTTGACGGGGAAGTGGAGTGGATGGATGCTGCTACAGCATGCATGAGAAGGTGGGGTGTTACCCTGAGATTGTCTTGCTTCGTCTCCTCCTCCCTTCTCCACTCCCCATTACCAGCATTTAAAACACCCCCGAGTTTTCTTGAGCAGGTTTGCTGTGCTCATTAAAATACTGTGAGCACTTATTGGCTATAATGAGCACTCATTAAATTCTGGTAAGTGCCAGGACTGTTCTGTGGAGTTGAATAGGCTCAGGTTCTGGGAAGAGAGCTGAGGGGTGGGAAGGTACTGGAAACACTACATTTTCCACAAGAACATCACTCTCCCTTCCATTTTCATCCTGCAAACACTGGGGTAACACAGACCTGTTAAGTAGCAGCTATTTCTTACTGACTGCTCAAATCCTTCCCCTGCCCCTGAAGGACTCTCGTCTCCTCTTATCAGAACAGGAACAAATTAAAAGATTTTTCTATATTTACATCTCCTCATTTGAGAATTTTCCTACATTTGTTATTTAGAGATAAAAGTCTGCCTCTAAAAATTCACTTAGCAAAGTGGTTTTCTCAGCCTCGGGGAATGGTGCAGGAGGGATTGCAGAGCAGGATCCAAAGCAGCTGGCAAGGCTGCAGGAGCAGCAGGAGACCAGGAGATGAATGGGTGCATCTCAGGGCAAGGATCACATTTTGCATGCCCTGCTCTTATATTTCTGTTTCCACTTGGCTGTGACAGAGACACACGCCCTGACTGTTGCAGCCATACGTACAACCACAAAGTGGTTCCCACTGCACAATTCAGTGCTACCATCTGTCTTTTTATCACCAAATGCTGCTCATTGCCTACTAACATCAGAAGATATGAATTAACTAAGATCATATACAAACATACTTTATCCTGGACTAATCCCCAGTGATTCAGTTGGCAAGTGACTACTTAAGGAAACAGAATCAGATGAGAGTTTGAAGATCAGTGCGTCCCCCAAAAAGCCAGTGTTTATCCTAGTGGGATGAAGAGAGCTGCTGAAATGGGGAGTTTCTGTGTGTATCCCTAAGAGATGACCCTTCTGCAGATGGCCTGCAAAATGCAATGTATCAGGAGAGTGCACTGAGGGAGAAAGGAGCAGAGAAGTTCACCTGGCTTCCCAAGCAACTTGTAGAGAATTGACTGGCCACCAGCAAATAGCAGAAAGCATGGAACCAACTTATTGGTTATGTTATTCTAAAGAAATAAAGTTGAATTCCTAAAAAGTGAGAATCTGAAATCCTGTTATTTTGTGCTTGGGCTGATGATACCCATACTACTGCCTGTATGATGAGCCTACAACCAAGTCTTCCATCACCTCAGAAATATCCATTTTTCAACTACATTAACCTGAAGACCACAATTCAGCACAAAATCTGTATCAAGCTGGCATCAATTTCACAAGATTAAATAACTAGCCTGGTTAAGCATTAATTGCTCCAGTTTGGCTCACTCTTCACCCACTCACAGGACCTTTTGTGGATTTCTGCTTTCTAGTTGTTGCTCCCTAAGCACATATGCATTGCAATATTCTGCACACCTTGACAGCATCCTGGTTAGAGAAAATGAATGCTGCATGTTCCCCTGACACAGCATTTTGTCTGCTGGATACACTGAGTCTGAGATTGTTTACACAACTTCTCATGGCCCATTAATGACATAATGTTGGACACAGCTGTTCAGGGCTTCACAAGACCCAAGCAGGGGAAGAAATGCCAGAAGACTTCAAACACACTGCTCACATCAGTGCCTGGCTGGCAAAGTCCTTGAAAATGGTCTAGGGGAATTTAGCCTTCCAGCTCTTTCATCAAGTAAATCCAGGATTAAAGCCTCAAACTAAGTTTCTCCTGGAGACTCAAATGATCCTAAAATAACTCTATCTGACCAAGGTGGCAGTGACTGCTTTGAAGAAGAGAGAACCAATCATTTCATTTTCACTTGGCTTGACCAGTTATCTACTGAAAAACTAGGACCTGCCACATACAAAAGGCTCCCTACCTCTGGAAGTAGGGTGTGCTCAGTTCATCAAGTCCTGACTTTCACAGTGTTTAAGCAGGAGTGATGAAGTTCATAATATAAAAAGGCAATTCAGGCAATTCAAGGTCAAGGCACCCCTTATGATCCCAAAAAGACTTTGAACACAGTTCAAATGATGCACAGAGTGCTCGGGGTGCAGAAGGCACCATCTGCCCCAGTGTAGTCTACCTCCCAGTACAACTGCCCAGTATTTTTCTAGGGGCTTCTGGAAAGCTGACCCTGGCCATGTGGTCTGTGCAGCATGGGAGTGCTGCTGCCAGCACTGATGTGCCCCAACCACAGCACACTGAAGATAAAGATATGCTCTACCTAAATACCACACCCAGAGACCCACCCTGGAAATCTCATTTTTCTTCATGAAGCTTTTGGAACAACTTGAATTTTCCCTAAGAAAAAGGCAAATAAAATTTCTTGACTTCCCACTTATGGAGAAAAGCAAAAAAAGGACTAAAAGAGAGGTTCAAAACATTCCTAAACCCCTGTTCAAAATAATGTACTTCATTAATTTTAAAACACTTTATAACTGAAAACTGGGGTGAGGTGCTGTATATTGTTCACGTATATACATGTGTGTGTACAGTAGCTAAGAGGAACATGATCTGCAATGCTGAGCTGATTCCTCAGCTTGGCAATACTGCAGACATCCCCAGCAGAAAAAGAAGATCATTGAGTAAATTTGTTTCTCCCTGTAATAACCACTATCCATGGCAACTAAACCACCCCATTATCAAAGCTGTATCTGAAGTCATGCTCACGGGAAAGACCATCACCCTCCCTCATCTTCCCCAGACTTTTCAGGGTAACCCCTACTTACAATTGTGAAGTTCATAACCTTCAGAATCCAGATGGTCATAGCAAGGTTCACCAGGATTAAAATCATTAGGAGCAGCACAAAGAAATAGAGGCATCTCTTCCTCCAGCCATAAATCCCCACTTTGTATACCTGGGGTCCTTCTGAGGTCTGCATTGTGCTCCGGTGTGCGTACTGTTCCTGAGGCATCTGAAATGATCACAAAGAGAGAACCATGTTTATTAAGCAGCAAGAGAAAGCCGATGATAAAAGCTGCCTGTGTCTGTGCCTCTTGGAGGGGTTTGGTTTGGCTTTCTCAGAGTTTACCAGCTGGGCAGCATCTCTTTCCATATCTTGGTTCTGCATTATTTTTCTTTCTGCTTACTATATGCAGTAACATACCAAAACAGAATTTTATGTGTTAAATGTATAGATATATTTATAAATACACGTAAGCACACTGTCTAAAGGTATCGTATGGAGATCACTCTTGAGTGACTCTGTTCACTGCCCCAGGTTTTGCAAGGCAGGCACTCCAGGGCCTCTAAGGATCCTGGGGGGAAAATTTTGCATGCGTTTGGTAAAAGCAGTCGAGTTCAGCAGTTTGTTTTGAAGATGCAATATTACTTCTCAGAGGCTTTAATTTAAAAAAAAAAAAAAAAATCATCTCAAATGAAATCATTCCTTCCAGCCAAAGAAAAAAGGCAAAGGGGAAATGTTTGCCTCTCTCCTTTCCCACACCCCAATGTTTCTTAACCAAGTAAACCTGAAGCAGAATGTTCTCCAGCTCTTAGATCTCAAACAAATTATCCCCAAATATCTGTGCTGGTTTAACAAGGACTCCTGGAGTGGCCATGGCGCTCTAGGACAACGACTCTGGGCCAAAACCAAGGAAAGAGGGAAGAGAGTAAAGCTGGTACTGAGGAAAGCAGTACAGCAGCAGGAAGAACTACTTTACAGTCCCCCATGACAAGCACCATTCCCTCTCCTACATTCCCATACTTGGCTGGCTCCGGGCAGTCAGGGATCTGGCTGCTCCCATTGTGGATGGGAAGAGATGGGTGCTTTTAACCAGCATTGCAACCAGCTGGGCTGAGAGTCCAGAGCACACCCAATGCACAACAGTTGTGTGGAAACAGCTGCATGTGCATGAGGTGGTGAACATGGAGATACTTCATGCTGCACAAATGAATCAGAGAACCGCAGGATGATTTGGGTTGGAAGGGACCTTTCGAGGTCATCTTGTCCAACCCCCATGGAGCAAGGACATCTGCAACTAGAGCAGGTTCCTCAGAACCCCATCCAACCTCACCTGGAATGGTTCCAGGGATGGGGCTTCAACTACCTCTCTGGGCAACCAGGGCCAGGGTCTCACCACACTCACTGTGAAAAATGAAAATATTCAAGATCTCGCCATTCACACTTGGGGTGCAGAAAGCCACTTTCATGGGCTTCCCTCAGGGATCAGTTTCTTCCATTTTCAGAACTTTTTGCTGCACAGACTGAGGATATCACATCATCTCTCACAACACAGTTTGCTGAATGGTTTGCATTTTAGACTCGGTCTAGATAATAAGCTCCCAAACACATTGTTCCACTACTGATGCAAGACCACAGGCTTCTTCCTCAGGGTATCTGGCAGCAATGTTTTTATGCAGAGAAATACAAAATTCACATAACAGGAGGAAACAATGCGAGTTCCTCTGTGGGAGTGTGCTCTCCAAGGGTGGAATGAGACAATGGTAGAAATAAGATGCTCACTGACAGCAGCTTATGTTTGTTTACCATTAGTTTCCTGGTTTTTCCTTACTTTTTTTGCTAATAGCTTCATAGTGCAGGATCTAATAAAATAAAATAAAGCATGCAGTTGTTGGTGGTGCAAAGCCCACTGCATGCCATTGCAAGGTGAGTTTCTTCAGGGAATAACTTTTATTCTAGTAGCATCTCTAGTAGAATCACTAGAGGTGAAGTCAACACTTTATATTTCTGCTGCTCCAGCGCTGGAGCCCACACATTTGAAGCAAAAGCTGCCTGAAGAATGAGTTACCTTTTTTTTTTTACTACTTTACTTTTCACTGCTCCAGAAGTTGCTAAGACCTGTGTTTTCTAACGCTGCTTGGTGTTGTCGTCTGTAGTATAGAGAATCAGCCACCTTTCCCTCTCCCTTCTTCCATGAACCTTCACCCCTCAGCCAGGCTGAAACACGGTCTCAGGTGCTAAATAAATAAATCCATTCAGGCAATAAATTATTTTCAGATCAGAGGCAATGACACCTCTCCTGATCTGGACCTCTAAAGCAAAGCTGACATATTCAGAAGGCTGTGTTCAGCTTGGGGAGGCTGGTCTGCTCACATCACTGCTGTCATCCCAACAGCGATGCTCCTCCAGAGGGTGGAGGTGCCCATCTGCCTCCTCCTCTAATGTCAGCAACTGTGTTAATCCCCCACACTCAAAATTCATGACAGCAGCTGAAAACAGGGACATTTAAAAAAACAGTAACAGATGAGGTCCTCCTATCATTTTCCTATCAGGTTTCTGAACCACCACATATTAAAGAATTTTTTCCCCTATATGCTTGAAAGCTACAGCCCACCAAGGAGAAAAAGCAAGTCATACTTGTGCATCAGCAGGGTGCTGCAGAGGACACCCTCAAGAGGAGACCCCGGGCACCAGCACTGCCCACCCTGCAGACAGGTGCCAGGCTGAGCTCCCTCCTTTCAAGGTGTTGCCTGTGCTCGCCAAACTAGAACTGGAACAAGGCTCAGCCAGCCCAGCTACGCCAAGCCCGCCTGCTTCTGACAGCTTTCTCAGCTGGCCTTAAAAAAGGATCTCACATCACCCTTCAAGCCATGCCTCATTTACAACCTCAGCCTTCCCCAACCCAGCTAATGCTGTGAAGCTCTGCAACATCAACCAGTGCAGACAGCTGTATTGTGTCGAGGGGAGCCGAGGCTCACAGCAAATAAGCCTGTTCTGAATCCAGGCTGCCTCAGCCAGCTTAGCCAACGTGCATGAAAAGTACACCACCAAAGAAAGGTGTATCTGTATTAAACAGCAGTTTTCAGTAGTGTAAACGTGCTCACCATAAATCACTCCTGCCAGCTGGGTTGTCTACCTCTCTACCACAAAACCACCCGAAGCCCAAGCAGACCCGTAGCTTTTACCAAGCGAGAGCAAAGCAAGTTGGTGACAACAGATCCAACTTGGTCTGCACTGGTATTTTTGCTCACAGATGACAAGCCAGCAACTGTGAAGAGCTTTGCAGCACAGAGGTCATCAGAGAGAGAGGAGCTGGGTCACCAACCCATATGTGCACTTGGAGAAAACCAGGGCTTTTTACACTGCTACAACCACCCTGATCTGCGCAAAGCAAAATCTTAAACAACAATAAATTACAGAGTTTCTACTACCTGGGGGAAATTATAACCACAACTACTGTACAGTCAAGGATTTTATTGCCTAATATTTTAACAGGGTATCCTGGAGAGCAAATAATAAATGCAGCCTCTCCCTTTGAGAAAATGAATAAATTGCATTGCTAACCCTCTCAAATCATGGAAGAGGTTTGACCAATAAGAAACAATATGAAATACCCAACTCAAAATATCTCTTTCTTGCAAAACTTGTTTACTCTCTTTATCTCTTCTGTGCTCTCTTTTTTTTTCTTTCTTTCTTTTTTTTTACTTGCAGTTCCTATATTGGAGAAAATAGCATATCCAGCTGGGGTAAAACTTTGCAGACATCAAAAGAATTTGTAGGAACAGAACATAAACACAAAGAGCAAATTGTATCCACACAGCAGCCTGATTTTGAGAATTTCTCTGGTTCCAATAACGTATTTAGCTCACAACTGCCCTAACAGATAGAGCAACTAAAGTACTACAACAGGCATGATAAACATGACTTAGTAATACAGCATAAATTTATAACAAGAAAACAGCATGGGAATCATAGATAACATGCTCTTTCTGCACAAACTCTCACATAGCTATAGTTAAAGCCACACAATAGCACAATTTCTTTGGGCAGTCACAATAGCAGAATTGTGACTGCCCAAAGAAAATACTCATGTCTGTAGTTCTCAAGGAAAAGATGACAGAATGATGGACAGAGAGTGCTGAGGTGTGCTAAACAAGAAGGCGGCCAGCAAGGCAACTACGCGAGGAACCAGCTATATCCACTATCAATAATCTGCTCTGTGTGGGAGGGAAAAGTATGCTAGTCATAATTTACATTTTAGCAACTTTTCATGACTCAAGCATTAAAAACAACTAAGGCACCAGTAAAAAAAGTATTGCTGTGGAAGGACATCCACTGGTTGCACTTGCAAGGCTCCTGCCTTTTCAATTACTGAACTAAGGGGAAAGGCTGCTACTTGCTTAATAGGCTATTTTTCTTCTTCAAGAAAATATTAGGAACAACCATGTAATTTCATAATAGTGGTGAAAACAATACTGAAACAAATACAGAAATAGGAAAGAGAAGCATTCCTTCCAAAAATCGGATCTGAAAGTGTCTGCCTGACATGAGAGGGCTTGAAGACACCCATGTGCAGCACTGGACCACCATCAGCACATGTACAATCCCATTCACAATACAAGAAAAAGCAGCATGCCAAATCTTTGCAGTTTAGCCAAAGACAACATTGCCATGACTACAAAAGTACAGCCTGGAACCCGGGTAAGTCTCCAAGGAATTCTTGCTGCTGCTGCAAAAAAAAATGGGTAATAAGTTTTTGCACAAGAGCTGTACATTGTGTCCTTACATACTAATACTGCAAACAGGGCCTGATACCAAATCCAGACCACTTAGAAAAGCTATTCACCCTTTCACTTTAGCATACCTTAGAGTATGCTTCCATGACAAGAAAGATTCATGGTTTTTTAAGACCACTGGAAGACTCATGTCACCATGTCATCTGACCCATGCCGGCTGCTTGCCGAGTACTTCTGGCAGAGAAGCTTCAGCATGTTCCTTCAATAAAGCTGAAACCAAACTCAGCAGAAAGGCATTACAAAACAGAACTGGCACTGAGCTTCCAAAAATCACATCAGACCCCACCAGTAAAGAGGCAGATCTTTACTGGATGCCTCTCTCCCTTCCACCACACCCTCCTGCCCCAGCAGAAAGCTTCTCACTCAGGGTGCACAACCCATGTGAACGAGTCACTGGGCAGGAGAAGTGTTTTATATGCATAAGGGTGGATAAACACATTTCCCTTGCAAACCCTGGAGCTGTAACATCCCCTAGCCATGCTGGCTTTGTAGGCTCATTGAGGGCTATGAACAGGGTGAGGCATAACAAGAGGAATCAATAATGTTTTGGTGCCATAGGGGTTCCTTTGATCAGCGCTTAAATGATCTATGTTTAGTAATAGAACAATTTCAAGCTGCAAGGGGATGCAATGTGGGAAGATGACTTCTATCTTCTGAGTCCACTTGAAATTTGCTGCTGAAAATGCCCTAGAGAGCATTGAAACAGCTGCAGCACAGAGCAAAAGCCTTGGACCTACCTCTCTCACATCTGCCTTCTCGCTGGGTCCATATCACCCACATCCTCTTCTCTTTGCCTTTTTTTTTTTTTTTTTTTTTTTTAAAAACAGAAACCTTTTCTTTTGGGCTAAAATGAGGGGAAAAAAAGACCAAACCAACTTAAAAAACCTTCAGAGGTGCTCTCTGCCATATCACTGGAAGGCAATGTACTTGTATTCGCTAGCCGTGAATGCTTCGCAGATTCATCCTCTTTAATTTCTCTGTCTTTTAAGTGCACACTATCCACCAGTTTCAAAAGAACAGACATTTCTGGAGTGTGACTGAGAACAAAATTTGGCACGAAGAGTATTTTGAGCCATATATCAATGTGACTTTTTACTTCTCTGCTCCCCACAAAACTCTCTCTCAAGCTTGACACCCCCAGGCCCATTAATCCGCCAGTGCCGTGACTCAGAATTGATTTATGGCCCTGCACATGGGCCAGACCACAGACCAGGTCTCCACAAAAGCATCAGGGGCTGGAAAACGACTTCTCACTTGTGGCTTGCGGCTCAGCAACGGCTGAGCAGTGGGGAACAGCCCAAAGGATTAAATACTTGCTCAGGTAGTTAAATGTCAGAGCATTTTCCTCCAGCACCATCTAAGCTATGAATTTGGGCTCTTCTATCCCAATGGTTGTGCCAGTGTGACCTCTGTTACTGCCACTGGTGTCCCCAGAGCTGAAATCTTCCTTCCCTGCTTGTCCCTCTGCTTCTGTCAACAGTTCCCATCCCTTCACATGAGGAGCAGCCCTTCCATGAGTTGGTAAGACCATCATTACCCAGTGCCCGCTTCTTGGATATCACTGCAATGTGATACATGGCAAGAGAGACAAAAAGTGGAAGGAAACATCCTAAGGAGTGTTTTCTTATTTTTTGATTAGCTTCTATCAGTGGCCTACATCACATGTAGGGTTCTCCAAATCCCTGAGCACATCAACAAGCTTTTCTTGGTGTGCACCGCTGGTGCATGCTGTGCATGGTTCACTAGGAAATACCTCTTTCCCCATCCCCACTTCTTTTATCTTGAGGAAGTTGGACTCACTCAGCACAGGCAGCTGGGGACACCTTGGGGATTTATCTCCTGGTAAAACATCTCTAATCCAGATCCTTCAACACTCCACGCTACCCTCTACATATAACATCTTCAGAGCTCACGTAATTTCCCCAGTTGCTAAGGCTGACAGCATTTTGCCAATGAATGTGCTTGAGAATAAGGGCACTGCAAAAGTCTCAGTTTATAGACCAATATCTTTGAGCAGATGGATTGAATGAAAAGCTGAACATTGGACTTCTGCTCTGTTCTGTCACTGCTCTGTATTCAAGGAGCACTTACAGTAAAACTCTACACATATGAGAGCTTGTCAGAACAAAACAAAGTAACAGGCAGCTCCATGTCTCAATTGCAACTCGTAAACAAAAAATGGTATTTTGTTATGATGCTGCAAGAGTCTGTGAGCAATGTGATGTTATTATTGCTTCTCTCAGAGGAGAAACATGTCTGTTTTCTTATTTAGAAGTGTTTCTTCTAACTTTTAGACTGTTTTCTTGATAATTGCCTCATCTCAATATCTTCCCTTTTCCAAATTAAGGAGGAAATGGAAAGTTAAAAAAGTAGTTTTTGCAGTGGGTTGTCTTATGCATTGAGCTAGTCAACAAAGAATGGCTTTCACAAAATGCCCCACAATTTGCAGCAATATATTCACACTGCATGCAAACATCACACTGGCTTTGCTGCATTCACACGCTGGTTTCTTTGCACCACTCGAATGATGTGAAGCGATCACGAGCCGAAGTCCATCTGTGCCAAGTTTCTAAACACTCTATCAAAGCAGGAGGAACAAATATGAGGACTACATTAAAATAGCCAGCAGCAAGTGTGACTGCAGGAGGCTGTAGGAACAGCAAGAGGAATATAATCAGCCGAGCTCAGAACAGAAAGCAAGCTACAGGAGGTGATACTTCGCAAACTTCTGCCCCAGCACACTCACCCCATAGTACCAAGAAAAGAGATGTGGCACGTAGGAATGTGCAAAGCAGGATCGTAATATGGATTTATACCGCTGGAATCCAACTGGCATGGCACAAATTGAGAACTGTGGGCTTGAGCATGTGCCAGAATCCAGAGCAGTCTCTGCAGCAATCCTGCTCTCACAAGTTAAAACTTGTTCTGCTTGTTTCCTCCACCATCTTCCCTGCCATGATGTGCTTACTGTGCTCAGCCATTTGTTTGTTTGCACAGACACACCTGCTTTCTGCTCTGCTCCTGCGAGGGACCAGGAGAAGGAAGACACATGTATGAGGGTGCACTAACAGCTTGCTTATCTCTATGCTTCCAAGATCAAGAGACCCTCCATTTTCAGTTTAGATGCATAAGATTCTGTTCACACATGCTCTTTGGCCGAAGCAAAGCTTAAATCCTTGACATGGGTGGAGCTGCAGAAAGGTCACCTTTGGCATAGACTCAGGAGCAGCTACCAGAGTTAGGGAGGAAAACCTTTGATCAAATCCATCCTGGGTCTTTGCAGCAAGCCTCTCCTGCACTGCCTGCACTCACGCCCATGCACCGGTGTCTCCACTGGGGTCTTGTCACGAGTGGGTACAGCAAACAGTCCAGCTGGGCTCTCCAGATGTCCCATGACCCAGACCAATCATATCTGATGAAAAACCTGCACTGCTCATCTCACACAGATGTGGGGCAGAAGCACTCCTAAAGCCAGTATAGTAGCACAGCCCTGGCTGCTCCTTGCTAAGACAGATGTATCCCAGTCTCTTTGTCTCTCTGGCTCTTCAGTGCTGATGATCAGATGTGGGAGTTGAGATGCTGTGTGATCAAAGGCAGGAACTTGAATTTTTAGTTGTTATTTTTTTAGAAATAAGCTTATAACTAACAGTGAAGAAGATAATAGGCTGACTGGGTACCTAAATTAACAGCTGCTGAGAAAAGCAATAGAGCTCCAAGTCTCCAGGGTAAGATGGCAGCGTGCAAAGGCTCAAGCAGTCCAGATCATATGAGACCTTCATTTAACACAGCGTTTTCACCACAGGTTTAATTTCTACAAAGCAAACTTTGAGCTTATCAAGACACTTCATTTTCATCATATGCCTCCTTCTTCCACATCTCATCTCTGTCCTCCTCCTTATTCCCTTTGCACCCATCAGCCCCCAGGGCAGCTATAGTACATCCATGTCTTTTGAAGGATGCCCTTCCTACACCTGTAACCAGCAAAATCCTCACTTGCCCCAAGCCGACCCACTTCAGCTGACCATCACTTTCACAGGAAAAAAGAGATATGGTGGCAAGAAGAAGACGCTTGCTCCCCTCCCCCCCCCTTCTTTTTTCCCCATCACATAAAATCTGTTTGCACTGAACCAGAAAATATTTCCATTAAAGATCTAAATCCACTGGATCCCACTCTTTCCAGGTAGGGTTTGCTGCCTGCCTAAGCCTGCTGTTGTTCTTTGGAGCTGCCTACGGACACACTTCACCAGCTTCCCTGGGAGAAAGCTCTGTCCCTGTCACATACTGGATCTGATGCACTTTGGTGGTGAACCTCACCTTGTCACTGAATTTTTTTGACTGCCAAGATGAGTGACAGCCCTGTACATGCAGTCCTGCTGGAAACAGGCAAAGCAAATTGGGGGTCTACTCCCATGAACCAGCCAGGAATGCTTAGTGCTGTCCCACTGAATAATTTAATATCCTTAATTCATTCCTTGCTGAAAGGAAAAAAAACATACCACCACAATAAAACACAGCTAAAAAGCATCTTCAACACATCAAATAACATCGCTGTGAAAATCCGAGGCAGAGGCACTGGCAGAGGGAAGGAAGTTTCTGAAGCTACTCGAGGCGGACTCCTCCTGACACCTCCACCCGCCTGAGGAACGCGCCGTAGCCCAACTCCCCAGCCCAAGCCTGCCATATAAGGTGCTGCTATCTCTGCAAAGGCAAGACAAGCTTTAATGCTGCAACTAAAGGGATGAGAGAGCGTTGCCTAAATCTGTCAGGCTCCTAAAGAGAGAGTGAGCTTTTTATCGTAAGTGTTTCTTAAGTTATTTGGGGAAAGAAACGCAAATCAGAAGAGAAGTTACTGATAGTCCCTAAATGAATGTTTCCTTCTAATCTGCTCTACATGGTTTCTGACCGTGCTGTCTGTTGCAGTTATCTCATGCTTTATAAAATACAGGAAAAAAAAAAATACACAGAGAAATCACAAGGCAATGATTATTACTGAATTAATGCCTCTCTTCACAAGCCAGCTGTACCAGGAACTGCCAAAGTTCCAAAGTGCCAAACCCCCCAGACAAACATGCTTTCAACTCATTAAACAACTATAATACAACGTACATATAAATGTATTTATCATGACTGAATTGCATTTTTCATTAAGACCTGTAAGTGGTACAGAGCCAACCTTTTGGTGGCTTCAGGTTATAGACCTAGTTGAAAAATGAAGAAGTTATTTGGTTACAGCATTCATGCAGACAGAGACGCAGCGCAGGAGTTCCTTTGCCTGCAGACTTACTACTGAAGCAAAGTTAGCCAAAAACCACCACCCAGCCTCAAACTAGTCTCATCCCTTCTCAAATATGCCACAACTTCTCATTCTTGACTTTTTTTTCTCTAAACAAGAATCTGAAAGGAAGAAGCCTCTGCACCCAAGCTCGTCCAATGCTCCCGGCGCGGGGGGGAAGGAGCAGCACAGCTCTTACCTCTCCCTAGGCGGGCAGATGAAGACCCGGAGGGGTGCTGGAGGCTGGGGGGAAGATGCAGTGTGGCTTTCTGAGCAACACGAGGCCTGGCCTGTGCTCATGAGCTGCCCCTGTCAGATTTTCCAACAGCAGAATTGCAGCCAAGTCCCTGCCCATGCCTGAAGAATTTCCTGAACAGCATTCCCGTTCTTTTTCGAACTGCTTTGAAACCACACTGTCTGTACTTCAATAAGGCTTTGTCAGGCCAAGTTACAGCTACTGGGCTGGCTCCAGATAGCAATTGGAAACACATGTGTTTTGCATCAAAAAGCCCCCCTCTCCATACACACAGCCAGACATAGACCCCCCCCCATCTGCACTCGGCTCTGGAGCCTTCATGACTTGCCTTGCCAGCTATAAAGCCAGTCATTTCAGCTAAAAAGAATAAAAGGATTACGTTGGTGGGGATTTTCTTTGGGAAGAGGAAAAAGAGGGTGGGAGGGATCCCATTCCCACAGACAATAACTACCTCGTCCTGCCTCGTATGTTTTGCTAATATCAGCAGGTCATGGGCACCCAGGTTCACAGACAGCTTTGCCAAACCCCAACGAGCAATGAAGCGCAGGAAATAAAATTTCAGTTCACCACTACTCTCCTCTTACCTTTGCCTCTGTCTTTTCTAAAAACTGTGAGAAAAGAAAGCGTATTTTTAGCAGCTCCAGACACAGTTCAGCACATCAGAATTGTATCCTAATCTTGACACATATTCCTGTATCTGCTTATACTAAAAATAATACAACTATTTTTGAGTACTTTCATCCCTCTCTGCTTTCCAGATGTCCTAACCCTTAAAAATATTTTAAGCACCTTGCACCTCCTTTTAAAGAGCATTAACATTGCTCTGGTGTTAGCTTAAGGAAAAAAAAAATAGAAGATATAATGTTATACCTTTAGTCAGAATGGGTCCCAGTTCTTAATATCTGTAATCATTTCCAGACAGCACCATGGGTCAAGGCAGCAAATGTGGGCTCAGCAGCTGGTGATGCCCCGAGCCTGGCATGTGCCTGCGAAGCTGAGCCGGTGGAGATGTGGAAGCACACATGGATGTCCCCCTTATTCCACCACGGCTAAGTCCCACCAAAGATGAAACACAGCAGCAGAGTTGTCAAGGTAACAATATAGAAAAGAGACAGTTTAAAGAGAGAGAGTTATATTTTTCCCTCTTAATGTTCCTTTTCAAAACCGCACACTCCACTTCTATGGGGTTATTCTGTTCGGTGATTTACAGAGGTGCAGCAGTCAGATGAAGTGTTTACAAGAGAGACAAATACAGCTGGGACTGGAAATAATTGAGAGCCTTATGTATGGTCTGGTCCAGAGCTCATGGAAGGCACTTGGCAGTAGGAAGCCTGTTGCCTTCCATGGGCCGTAGTTTTAGGTCCATAGCAAGGACTCATTTATCTGCAGGAAGGTGAGATTTGCCTTTCATGCACCAGCAGCGAGATCTTACAGCACTCACAGCGGTTGCCCGTATGGAAGACCTACAGTACTTCAGCCAGCCAGCCTGTGCTGAGAGCTGCTGTGGTAACACTGCGCGTGGCTTTTGCCCTGGCAACATTCACAGGCCAGATTCTGGCAGCTTGTACCAGCAGCCCAACTGCACTGACTCCACTGAGAATGTATGTGGAATATGATGCTGTTTTGCAGGAGACAAGACAATATGAAACCACCGGGTCATTCTACCTCAGTTTTCAAGACTCTAAGCCAAGAAAAAGGCACGTGCGCTCACCACACACAACCACTGGTGATAGCATTTCAGATTTATTTGCACAGCTTTGTGAGGAGTCAGTTTGTGCCAGAACAGAAACCACAGACTTCTGGATCACAAAATCAGGAGAGCTATCGATGCAGCTGAAGGAGAGTCTCCTAATCTGGCAGCAACAGCAATGATAATACTCTTTGGGTTGGCAACCAGGAACAGCTGAAACCAACGGCGCCTAAAACCTTTGGAGTCCCTTAGTATAAATAAACTCAAACAGAAAAATATGAACTGCAGGTCCACACAACTAGATTTTTCAAGACAATCAGGCATCAGCAAGGCAATAGCAGTCCTTGCCTTCTGTCTTAAATTGCCCCATGCTCTTTATTCAGTAAAGCAGTTACATATGGTGACAGTACCTTCAGTGGACCCACACGTGTTTTCAGTTAAGCACATGCTTCAGTGCTTTGCACCCCAGGACTCACTATGGCAGCTTGGCTCCGTCAGGACCAAAAGTCAAATCATTCAACATATGGCAGTATGGTACTTTGAAATTATTCAATTCTTTACAGAAATGTGGTAACTCAGTGGTTTTCAAGCTTTTCTTGGTGTGGACCCCTAAAAATTTGCCAAAGGAAGTGCATACTCCTGTAATAATTTCAGAGACATTTTTATGTAACCTGTGCAAAACCCTTTTTCTGTCATTTTTCACAGCCCCCTTGGGAATAGCCCACAGGCCTCCCATATGTCTGTGGACCACAGGCTGGAAACTACTGCTGGAGATAACTTAATCTCCTATTAAAAATGTAAATGATCTCTTCTGTTTATGTGCCATACTTTCTATTTTCAGAATATTTATGCGAGCTAGCTGCACGCTGGCAGGTAGAGACATGGAGAGGTGACAGCATTAATACTGCATTTTTTCCACTGGCATAATTAGTAGGCCAAGTCTATAAATATTTACATTCAATCTGTCAGGCATCACACCAACCTCACTGATAACTTAAGGGTGTCTTACTGTAAACTGCATTAATGCCTAACTATTTTGTCATCAAGTAACACATAAAATACTCCTTCAAGCTAAGCCACTTTGACTAGGTTGTTTTTATCTCTTTCTCATTTGGGTACAGGGTTTAAAGATGCTTCAAGCATCAGAACTGTGGCTCAGGGACTGTTCTATTTTTCTGTTATTGAGCTATCATTTGTCTTAGTGCCAGTGCTACCAAAAATATATGAACCTTGCAAGTGTAAAACTTAAGTTGATGTTGACATAACTATCTGTGTAAATGCTATTATTTCTCAGTAGTGGCAGGGTTATGAGCATTAAAAATCTCTACTAGAGCTCTTTGGGAAGATAAAAACAAATTTCTCCCCTGCAAAGCTCCAATGTCTTTGCAGCTGGAGTCTGCAACATGTAGAGACTTCCATTTTGTACAGAAGATCCACTCCACCTAGATCCATGAATTTCTACACCAGGATATACATGAGACCTACAAAAGGTAGAAAGAAGAAGGGACTTCTCTACCATTTATAACTGTCCTGCATTTTGGCATGCAGCATTGTATAGAAGCAGCTGAAAATTATTATTTACTGTTAACAATATTCAAAACTAACTCTGTTTACAAATTCTGTTTAACTGATATCTATTTGCATACAAAATGAAACTCAGGATTTTCATGCCATGCAGACTTCCAGGAATTTGCTCAAACATTCCCAAAACTCTCCTAAGGAAATCAGGGCAAAACAAACATGCAGAAAGAATCAGCAAGTAAACGCAGGTGTGTGTGCACCTGGAGTGGAAGAAGTAGTCAAAATGAAAATTTTAATATCTGAGTGAGATAATTAAGCAATCCCTTGTTTGAGCTTTCCCTCAAAATTACTTTCTTTTAATCCATTAAATCTCTTGAAAAATCACCACAGAATAAATATAAACATTCAAATATTTTTAAACTCTCAATTGAAAGAAATCATCTGCCTAATTATTATTATTTTAAATCACTCTCAGCCATGGACTCTTGTAACAGATATCTTGTGTACCCATGTGTGAAGGGAGAAGCCAAGACTCATTTAAGCTTCATCTCCTTAAATGCAGAGTTAAGGTAGCTGATGGATTAGAAAGTTAACTGGTTTTGCTCAGGAACAGCAAGCTGTGGGAAGGTGGCTGTTGGCATTCCGGATGGATTTGCTCAGCCCTGAGCATCCAGAGAGGATGGAGTGCCATGTAACGAGAAGGGAAGAGGAGGAGAGGGTTCCCCAAATTTGTTTAGCTAATGCTAGCAGTTGTAGGAGAGGAATGCTTCACTGGAGGGAGGAAGCTCATCCGTCTGTGTGTGCCTGTGTGCAGGAAGCGAAGGGCTGATTTGCTGGTAGGGAGCAAAATCCTATTTAAATGCTGCAGCTGCGAATGAACGAAGGCACACAGGTCATCAGGTAATCACACACAGGGCTGAGATGAGCTTGTTGGACAAGTGAAAAGGAAATGGGAGAAAATGAAAAAGCACTCGTGTGTGTGTGCCTGGAGAGTAACTGAGTGTCTGTGCATGCAACCGTGCGCTGGAAGCAGCCAGACCTGCAGCGCCCACATCCTCACCCACTGCTCTAGTTTCTTCAGAGGAGATAAATATGGCTACAGTTTAGTAAAAAGCTGTAAATATAGGACTGGTTATGAGATGCAAGATCTTCTAATTCTCGGAAACTAAAGACAAGGAGGGACAGAGCTGATATCACTGTGCTCCTGCTCTCAGAGACAGGCATTCAAGGATGCTCTGAATTTCATGCAGATGAGAAATTCCAGTAACAGCAGAGGTCACCCTGAAGTGGAGATCTTGCTTCACACAACCCTGAGTTATTTAGATCTGAGTGCTGAATTTTGCCCATTTTACTCATCTGGAGCTAGGAAACGGTACAACAGCATATGCCAACCAAGGGAAACACAATAAAAAGCCCTGGTTTCATAGAAACTTCACAGGTGAGCTGGGGGACAGGAAGTCAGGGCAGCAGTTGGTGTCACTTGCACAAGGCTGAAAACACAACACGAGTTCAGGTGAAAGACTGAGTTTATATGAGAGGCCAGACCTGGAGAGCTGCTGCTCAGTGTCTGGAGTTCAGAAACATCTGCAGTCCTGCTGCTGCTGTGAGACAAGGATTGAAGTAGCAAAAAGTCATCACCAAAGGCAGAGATCTTCCACTGCACAGGTTCAGGAGAGCTATAGAAAAGGGAGGGTGAAGGATGGAAATTCAAGTATCCAGAGTGTCAGAACAGCAGCTGGCTCAGGCTTCACATTGCGCGGGTTGATGGGTAACACCCGCATTGAAAGCGACCTCCTCCTAACGGCTATTTCTCTGTAGGGTCCAGGACCTACAGTCTCCCTGAGCCCATTCCCAGACTGCAGTGAACCTAATCAGAACTCTGTGCCATGCTGCTTTTGCCACAAAAGCTGCAGCAGTGTTTACCCATCGGCCAAAAAGCCACCGCCAGGACTTCATCTAGGCCTCCCCCTGGCCCCAAGCACTGCTTTGTAATTATCCTGATGATTTCAGCCATTTGCAGGCTCTTCTCAGAAATAATTTAAGGCCAGTACAGCTTGTTAATAGGTAAAATGGAAAGTGTTCCTTTTCATTTCTCCAGCAACATTAATGTAATTATACTGAATCATTCTCAAACTACGTGGGCTGTAATTTCAAGACAATATTACTATTACAGAGCCCTGTTCTTCCAGCCAGCATGTGTCATACTCCCCATCCAGAAGTTATATATCAATAATCGGAAAGGTCTTCATTCACAAACAATAGATCCTCTTCATCTGCAGCACAAGAAGGAAGCAGGATGGGAGATACCATGCAAAGGTGTGCCACTTCCCTGGCTTCTACCCCTCTGGCATAAGAAATGCAAGCAAGAAAAATAACTGTGAAGATTAATTTCATACAGATACAAGAGCAAATATTCAGTTGGCCAGGCAAATAATTGTTCTCCTATTAAAGTTTTAATGGCAGCCAAATTCATTACTCTTATCTGAGCAGCCTCACCATTCATTCTTGCAGAAATCAGGTTTGAGGCACACAGCAGCTCTAAACTTTGCTTAGATATACACAGACGAATCTTTACCTCAGCCTGCAATAATCATCTTCTGGGGGAAAAGTTTCAGTTTCTCTTCCAGGTCTGTTGTGGTGGGGGTTTTTGGAGCACGGATATGCTCTGCTGCATACATGTGACACAGAGTGCGGCTGCTGGTCGGGCAGAGCTGTTGAGCAGCCTGTGCTCATCACAGGCTTTCCCTTTGCACTCCTCGCTGGTTTGATTTGGTCGAGAAAGAAGCTCTGCTTGTTCTCACACTCAGATATCCTACATCACAACGTTTACCACCACCTGATGCACCCAAATTTGGCTCTACAGAACAATTTTTATAGGCAGCAAATCTGTATTTCTACAAAGCAATTAGCAGGATTCTTGCAGAACACTAACAAGGCAGACTGTCAGTCCACAAGCAGCCCAGGACACTGCCATCTGCTTTAATGAGCTGTGTGTGGCATGTCAGACTGGACACTAAGACTTTTGCATGAACCTGTAAGCCTTCTGAGATGAGCGGCAGTGACCTTCATACATAATATCTGCTCCAAAGCAGAATTCCTGTTCTCCTCTTTCCATGACAACATCAGCCACTTGCCATCGGGCTAAAACTAGATATAAAACTAGATATATCTATCTCAGACTAGGGAAGAAATGTTTTACAATGAGAGTGATGAAGCACTGAAACAAGCTGCCCAGAGAGGTGGTAGATGCCCCATCCATGGAAACACTGAATGTCAGGTTAGACAGGGCTCTGAGCAACCTGCTCTAGTTGCAGATGTCCCTGCTCACTGCAGGGGCGTTGAACTCCATGGCCCCTTACAGACTAAACTATCCTCCGATTCTAAAACCTGATGTACAACGTCCACTCTAGAATAAGAAGGAAGGAAACAGCAGTTCTGGTAATCAAAATGACCAGCAAGCTTTGGCCAGATTTTGCAAATTCTTTCTCACAGCTTGTATCCTGCAAGAGGTGATAAGATACACACTGTTCATAAAGCAGCTTGTGACAGGACACAGATATCTGGGAGACGTAGTGGAAGAAAGAATGATCAGGCTTATGTACAGATAAATGTACACGTGCACATATACTCACAGATTGTGAGCTTCAACACAGCATCGGGGGGGGGAGGTTTAAAAAGAGAATTGATAGGAGCATTAAACTACAGTGAGATTGTGTAGAATATGTGAGCCAGAGGGAAGAAAAAAAAGATGGAATGGCCTGAGAAATAAATGCATGTTTGTATGTCAGTAATCACGCCTGACCTTTGCCAGAGAACTCAAGATGGTAGAGGCATATCTGTGAGGATATTTACTCCAACGACCATGAAAAGGCCATTGTGCAAAAATTCCAGACTTAGATTTATCTACAGAGGTATACCCCAGGGCCTCTCAATCTCAGCATCTCTGCTTCAGTTATTGGCAGGATGTCGCAAAGGGTAAAAAGCCATTTAATTGGGAAATCCCTTTATCACTGTAGCTGTTACCTCTCAATTTCTGAGAGGGTTCGCTTGTGCTTTCCCATACCTAACCAGTTCCTTGGAGCCCGGGCGAGGGGTTTTTCCTACGTGTTCAACAGCAGCCATACGGCCTGCTATGTCCAAGAAAGTTGATGAGACCATTTGCACTTTTTCTGTTGTGCTCTTCCAAATATTTATCTAATTCAGCAGCTGGTACGGCTTAGCCCTCACTGCTGTGTCAGACAGGGCTGCTGCTTCCAAATCTGTGTGCGCCAAAGACTTATGCTAAGGTTCACTGTAAAAGTGTTTGGTCCCATAAGAGCATGGAAGAGAGAAAAATGGCCTGTCCCTTCCTCTGCAGAGTGGAGAGTCAACATACAATTTGATTCTTGGCACCATCCTTTCATCCTATAACCTTATAATTAGGATCTTGGATTACTTGTGAGCACAGAGACGCCAGCAGCTTCCACCAGCACTATACTACAGAAATCTTCACTGCAGAGGTGGAGGAATGGAATGACATTCCTCTTGCAATATTTGTTTCTAGAAGCTAGAAAACGAGTGGCTCACTGTGTGACTTCTTCTCTAAGTGAGTGACTGGACCCTGCAGTTTTGCAGTTTGGCAGCAAAAGGATCTTTTTTTTTTTTTTTTTTTTTTTAGCAGTAGGATACAGGGAAAACCTTGTCTCATCTGTATAGTTTGGAGTGGAATTTCATCAGTGCAGTGACTAATGTTAACATCATTCCTGCCCTAAATTCTCCATTCTCTCAGGCTAAAAATATCCTACTGCATTTCCTATACTGTCCAACAAGAACCATGAAAGGAGTGATGGCAAGGAGAGAAAAGGAGAGAGGTGTTTTCTGTCTTGCACTCAAGACTTACTGTTTGGGCAAAGTAGCTGTCAGGAAGGTAAGAGCGCTGTTCCCTTCTAAAATGTGAGGGAACTTACCTGCCCACTGTTCTCCCAGATGCCAACAAAAGTTTGTGTGGATGCTTCTCAATGAGTACCATAGTTTTCACATTATCCCTCACTCAGAGAGGTATTTACAATTATAGTTTAACTCTATGAAACCACTGACTGTTAATTAAAGAAAGGTTATTTGATTATGCCTTTCCTCCAAGTGACAGTGTGGCTTATTGTTATTGTTCAGACAAGTCCTGCCTTCTCAGTTTCTTCAGGTTAGGAACACAGTCAAGCTGGAATAAACTCTCCCTCCTCTACATCAGGAAATATGCAAAGTGAAAAATTAATTCCCGTTCCCACAAAATCTGTTTCCAAATATGAAGATGACCTAATAAAAGGCTTAATGTTTTTGTGAGCTCCTGCCTTACAGAAGATCAGGAGAAGAGAAACCAACACAGAGCATTTACTCTCAATTGTGCATGGAAACAGAGATGCACATTCAAGTAGAATGATATTTCAGTAACAAGTAATGTATTGTTACAGCAGAGTTAGATGTCAATTCTGCAGCTCCTGTCTGAGAAGGCCAGAGGTGAAGTGTTTCTCACCATGCTGCTCTAGCAAGTGAACATCTGCCCCTTGGATGAAGCAGCACTGTGCTGCATGGGCACTAGTGCTGCCATGCAAAGCCTTCTCCTTTCACCCCTTCAGCTATTAATCATCATCACAGAAAACTGGGAGCAACTGAGCACAGTGTTACAGAAGTCTCCATCCCTACTGCCACACAGAGGTTAAACCAATCTTGCAACACAACAGCAACCCCAGTGCATTTCTTGTAACCTAAATCACCCAGCTACTCAGGCTTTAAAGGAGAGCTGGTGGGGGAACGCCTGTGTTTGCAGGGGATGCTGCTGGGAGCATGCTCTGGAACAGTCCCAGAGCTTTATAGGTTTATCATCCCAACGCATAAACTTTCTCCTTTTCAGCAGGACTGCTTTTCACTTACCTGTTTCTATTATTCTACAGCTGAAACTCTATGGTAAATCTCTCAAAGGTTAACAGGTCTGTCCAGAAAGCACAAAAAACAGCCCAGCTATAGTCTATGAATTTTAATGCTCTACATTACAAGAGCTTGCTATTTTTATACCGGATAGCAGTCAACAATCAGCACTACTTCAGTAACTGTGTAAGATACGACAGAGGGCAAGGAAAGGTGCAATAACAGTTGTAAGATAACTCACCTGCAAACAATAACAGAAGACCACCATAAAGATGGAATGGGTCTGAGAAGGGAAATAACAACCCAGGGATATTCAGAGAAACTCCAGCGAGGGCACCTCCATCTGCTAGCCTTGGAAACCAAGTAAATGTTGTTGTGCTACAGCAGGTCGGCACGCATTTCAGACAGATGGTGATCCCCAAGTGAAATTAGTCAATCTTTCTTTGCTAGGTTTCAGAAAGCCCTGCTGCTGTCTTTCTAAGAGAGATGACACCTTTATGCTGAACGTTACAGGTTGTTGCAGGCAAAAGGACAGAAATACACCCACACACTTTCCTCAGCTGCTGTACGCTCAAGCTGGCCATGTGTTTTGCAACAAGGAACGCTTGCAGGCACTGAGACATCTCTCAGACACGTGCTCTCTAAACCAACATGTTTTAGAAGCTATTAAAAAAAAGCAAAGTTGTCTACCAGAATACGCGGTGCAGCGAGCAGCAAACCTTTAAGTGATGCTCAAGTCTTACACATCTCAGTGAAGGACTTCTAAGCACCTTACGATGAGAGATTGTCACTGTGCCCAAATCAGGCCCCATCAGTACTTTGGTGGTGCTGTGAACCCTGTACTTGTTTCAGCACTGGGGAGAAGGCATTTCCCACACCAGTCGTGCAAAGGTTGAGTAAAACTCGACTCTTGCCGAGGAGCAGATGACCACACCGGCCTGTGCAATATCAGCACAGCTCTGGTTGGGATCCACAGCTTCACTGTGCTGCTGGAGCTGTCACTGGAGGCTCCTGGGTCAGTGGATGCACCCAGCAGGGTGCAACCACCACACAAGCAAAGAACATGAACACAAGTCAGGTTTAAGTACTTTCCACAATAGATGCTTACACGAGCATTTGACATACTCAGATTACATGCAATTCTATCCCTAGACAATTGAAGTAACCCATGAATAAAAGATTTCAATAAAAACCTGCTTCAATGACTTCTTTAAATGAGCACCAGAAGCCCATCAGCCATATGCTTTCTCTGTCTTCTAATCTACTCTCAGAACTAAGCCAGGGTGCCCATTTGATCTCCTTCCAGCCTTAAAGCTGTGAGAGTAAGGGCCAAATTCTCTAGCTGGAGGACACAGCACGAGGTGTGAACTGTCAGTCCAGGCACAAAGGCTGGGACCACGCGTGGAGAGTAAGAGCTGGCAGCTGTTCACCATGATAATGTCTCTTACAGCAGGGTTCAGATAGAGTTTAGCCCTGTCTATCCTAAATTATTTGCATTTCTCTTTAAAGACAAACCCAAGGATTCCTAAAATATAAAATTTGTCACAATTATGTGCTGGCATTTCTTTATAATTATCTTAAATACTTCACTCTCGAGAAAACGTGGTTGAAAATGCAAGAAAATTATGCCGATCATTTGCTCATAATTGGACAGATTTAATAAAACCTGGTGCTTAGCACGTTTTGCATCTGTATACTCTTTATATAAAATTAATCTCAAAGATATCTATAATTTTTTAGTCCTTTGCTATCAAGGATATCTGATCTGGCAAAGATGGTCTTCATAAACAGATACCTCTTGAGGATTATTTAAAATCATTACTTTGCCCATAGAACAGTTCTCTAGCACTCCAGTTTTCCCTTCTGCTACTGTTATGCAAAGCCTGGAGAATTATGGGCTTTGGCTTGTTCTGAGAAGAAATCAATTACAGAACTGGTGATTTATCTTGGAAGCCTGGTTATTTATGAAGAAAATAAGAAGTCTTGTTTCCACAGTGGGAAGAACGAGGGGAAAAAAAAACTAGTAATTTTGTGGCCAACTGCTCCAAATGTCTTTCAACCAGCATTTAACCAAAACGCTTGTTCAAAACGTTAGCTGCTTCTTGAAACTAAAACCAAGGGAGAATATTTCAGCACAAAAGATGTCTTACATAGGAAGCACTGATGAAGATAAAGCTACTGGTGTACTCATAAACCCTACTGCCATAGCTTACCTGCAGATGAAACCTCCATCTCCTGGTCCACATAAATAAAATCCCTAGGAGTGATAAACAACTGCCTGTCTTCCTATGCAAAATGGTCCTTGCGTCATGGAAGTTCTATTACTTTTTCTGGGAGCACATAAAATTAGCTAAAAAATTACTAAAAAAGACAAAACATATTTATGGAACTCTTTTCTGCTGTCTCTCCAGAGCATTCCAGTGTGTCTTCAACCCCACATATAAGCAGCTCTATTTACTACTCTGAGTATCTGATCTTCTTTACTCTGTGTGACAAATTCTTCTTCTTACTTCAGAGTACTGTCCCTATTTCTAAGCCTGCAGAATATGAAATAAATATGGTACTGCATAGCAACCATGCACAATATAACACAGCTTCTAAATTCAGAGTCAGCTGAAGATATCAAACTTGTTTTCTTTCTCAGTGATTGATGCCCTCTAGGAGAAATAATAATTATATGGCACAAGGAGAAGAAAAAAAGCCATGTGGAATGATATAAGCATTTAGTCAAAACATAACTGAAACACAGAGAAAAAAATGCTTTAAAACTGCTTAGCTTAAGACAGCATTATTATCTGTAAAATGGATGAAAAATAAAACCCCTCCAATAAGAAAAGGACTTAAGAAATTTGCTGTACACTAATGCCATCTACCAGGCATCAGTGGAAGTAGCAGAAAAAAAAAAAATCAAATGAAACAGTGAATACAACAAAGATTAAGTAAGAATTTGCACACAGCCCCAAGGTGGTTTTTTTTAGTAAGTAGCAAATACAAAATCTTGTTCTGTCTCTCCTTTTTTTCACAGAGCAAGAATTTCAGGGCATACATAAATCCAAATATATATCACTTCTAATTGGCAATGTTGCAGAAAAAAAAAGTTCCCCTTCCAATGCAACTTTGAGGCACAACAAATATTTACGTGACTTTGAACTGTCACTCTTCTTCAAGCTCCCACTCTCTTATACAAGTGGGGGGAACTTATTTTGGGTCCACATTGTCTCAGGGCCTCTTCAACCTGCCTTGACTATCCTGACCAGTGAGTCCAAGCTCAGTCTGCTTTGCAAGTGGTTGTACTGTCAACTTAACCACAGCCCTTATCTGTATGTGGAGATCACCTGGTAACTGTACTGGGGTTGCTACTTCTCTTCTTCTTCCAAGTGGGCCCAGATTTATAGCCAGCTCCAAAACACATCTCAAGCACTTGTGCCAAATTTTTGCAATGCAGTTGCATTTCCACAACAAAAATTTCCATGTCTACTGAAGATGAACTCATTGAGATGCCTTCTCCTGGAGTTTTTCCTCCTTTCTGTCTTCTCAGCTATGCCTTTTGTGGTAAGACAGAAAACTGAAACAGATGTGCCCCAAAGGCAGCATGAAGAGTGTTTCTGTGCTATATCTGAGACGAAAGAACATCTGTGCATTCTCATCTTTTGGAGATTGCAGGTGGGATAGAAAACTTTTACTGAATCCTGTCACATCAAGACAGCTGACTTGCATAGCCAGTGATGCTCGGACTTCTCTGTGCCCTTCCCCTGGCAATTCACCTTTGCTAGCAAGCCCAAGGCAGTCCGGTTGCAAGTCATACTCTGCCTTAATCTTGTAAATACAAAAAATGTTGCAGCTAGACTATTTCTTTGGCTAAACGATCTACAATTGCTAATCCAGCCTTCATCTCATGTCCACCTACAGATCATTCCTTAACTCCTACCAAGAAAATTCTAGACATGGTCTGAATTCTTTCCTGCTCTTGTCTCAGGGTTCATTGCATTTTGCAAGGTTTACAGCCTCTTGAAAACTATTTCAAGTCTACTTGTCAAGGCTTCAGCGCACGTTTTGGGACTTGCTTTGTGTGGATTTTTATGGATTCTCAAACATGCACCCTTCACATGGAAGCAGAAAGCTATGAAATCACTAGGACTGCCCATGGATGAAATTCATGCCTCTTCAGTCTCAGGACAGTGAGAAACAGATGCAGCTACAAAACCTGCCACTGTTGTGCCATGGACACAGTTTCCATCTGATGCAGGGACATGTATACACAGAAAATGGGAGATAGACAAAGCAATGGCTGAAAAGAGCAAAGCATGATATGGTCTTGAACCATTCTGAAAGACCAAAGAACACTTCCATTTCAAAAGGAACATCATCTATCTATGAGCCTATTATTTCAGAATAACCTCTTTTCTTCCATTAAATAAACTTGCCCAAAACTAACAAAGTATGTTGGATTTTTAGTCCCTAATATCTCTTTAGGAAAACATTCCAAAAACTCTGGTAGTTAGAAAGAACCTTATCTTCTGTATAAACATATTCAGATCAACTACACCTCTTTGCCTCAACTTTACCATTTTTTTCCCCCTCAGAAAAAATCCCATTGCTGTAAGAGGTATTAACACATATCAACTAACAAAGGCACTATCCAGAATTTCTGCTAGTATTTGCCTCTGATCTTCCAGAGACAGAAGACAGAAACAATAGCTATTTAGTCACCACACTTAGTCTGTCTCTACAATGGAAAGGTTCAAATGATGAAACCATACTGAATAGCCACTGATTAAGACATCACAGCAGTGCTAGGAGTTGCTGTGGATTCAAGGTGAGAGGAATTGCACTGAGCTGGAGTTAGCTGGCAATACACAAAGAGGAATCTCTATGTTGTCAAAAATCTTCCACTGTGCCTGATTCTGGCATTATTTCCTACTGGCTTGTTAAGAAAAAACGAGCCCTCATCACACTCCTCTGGTGCTTCCTTTGCTCTTTGGATGAATATTCTGCAAGTGCAAATAAGATGTTCAACAGCAGCAATTTATTTTCTGTCTCTTACAAAAAGAACTGCAGGCAGCCAGGCTTTTGTGTCAGGAGCTGGAAGCAAGTGTGTTACAGAAAAGCTTCCCTGCCAGGTCTGAGGTCCCTTCCTTCTTCTGTCCTTTGCATTCTGTGAGATAACAGCCATGAGTCACCACAAAGGCCCTATTAATGTGGTACTGATTCTCCCAGGATGCCGGCAGCTCATGGGTTAATGAGACAATTATTTGAAGGGAAAACATTTCCAATAAATCAGCAGATAGCAAAAGGGGAAAAGCAAGAGAGTAATTTTTTCTGCTCACAATTTCATTATGCTCTTGGCTTTGAGCCATTATAAGGTAAATCACCCTAGTCATGTTGGATAGACATATCTGAAAGGACAGTTATTTAAATCACTTTGTAAGCTACACTCCTTGTTTTGAATGGAGAATCGTGCTTATTTTTATGGCACTTTACGTGCAGTTAAAAGTTCTGAAAAGGAGAGCTGCAGCCAAAGCTAGAGCCAGAGGTTGGCTGTAAACAGCACAGCATGGCACTGGCCTCAGTGCTGTCCCCAGCGCTCACATTCTCCTCTCCTTCCCGCACCAGACCTGACAGCAGCATCTCTTTTCTGTTCCACTTTGGCAAAAAATATTGAAGTAATGCTGACCAAAGAAGGGATGATTATCTGTATTACCTTGACCTGGCCAAGTCTGCTGATCCACTGACCTTCACTAGCCCTCTCCCCAGGTTTTCATGTCCATCAGCCTGAGGTATTCACTCACCAGTCACTGGATCATTGCTCCTTGGCAAACACTGAAAACTGCAAACAGGTCCTGCTTTCACCACTGGGAAGACCCTCCTGGGATGAAACTCCCAGCGCAAGGAAATAACAACTGCTGCCAAAAGATCATAGTTTTGATAGTCTTTTCATTCTCTTTCTCCCCTACAACACCAGTGTGATCAAGAGGAGACAGAGCAAGAACAGCAACACAACAGCAGAATATCATGAATAAACAGGATGGGGATGAAGAAAAGGCAAATACTGTTCAAGGCATGTAGCCTTGAAAGCACCAGCTCCTCCCTGCACAAACTGTCTTCCAGCCATTTTTAATGGCTTCTGACTTCATGGTGTCACTAATGTTCAACACTTTTCTCTTTACTGTTCACAGCTTTCAACTCAATGTGTTCATTGTTGCTTCTTTTTTACTCCACAGAAGTCACTGAAAGCACCTTTACCTTCATGATTTGGAGTTTTGCACAACTTACTGAAATACTGAGCATCCAATTACAAAAACCACACATCAAAGCCAAACACCCTACAAGAATCTCAAGTTAAGACAATAAAAGCATCCTCATGCACTCCAGCAGACAGGAATCCCAATTAATGCCTTACACACAAACACAAGCTCTTCATGCTTTGCCCTCAGATTTGGAGTGGGAGCCCAGCATTTGCTGAAAGTAGCTGCAGCACAGCTTAGATATTTCATTTCTGACTGTTCAAAGCAGAGTGAAGTCTGCTTGCTTTCAACCCTCCATCCCTGTACCCACCTCTCGCTTGGGCTAGGTTCAGCACAGCAAGCAGCTACTGCAGGAGACAGATTCCTCACCAGTCTCTAAACTAGCTGACAGACATTTCCAGCTGCTTTTCAATGCACGTTCCACTGTCAATCAAAATTACAGGGTATAATTAAGCAAGCAACAGCTAAGCAATGTCTTTCTTCTACCCAAGAACCCAATGAACAGATTAATTTACCAGTGAAATAGAGTAAGATGAGTTCTTCTAAAAAAATCCTAGCAGAATCAAGACACCATCATTTTTTTCCCTATCTAGCAGCAGGTTAAATACTGTATTTTTCTGCAACGTGGAGTTTCAGAAGTTGCCAAGAACCCAAAGCTTTCTCTATATCAACCCACATTAATATTGGTGATTTGGTTCAATGTGTAAATCCAGCTCATGAAGACATCAATGTGTCATTCAGCCTCATGATTGCTACATCTTCTACCAGGCAAGTTCCACCTTGGCATTGCATGAAAATGGCATTTGCTACTCTGCACTTGGGAACCCACCAACACTGGTCATGCCAGACATGGAGCATTGCCACATCACACTACCCAGCATCAGCTCCCAGAACCAGGAAACAGAATTGTCCCAAAGGAATGTTCCAGAAAGCATGAATCCTCTTCATCTCCCTCCTCCCTGTCCTTCCAGCACACTCTCAGTGTGTACCTTCACTCAGACCTGCAGAAGCATCTTGTGGACTACAAAACTCACCAAGGTGCCCACTGCTCTGCCTTACAGCTACTTGAAAATGGCATCAGATACCAGAAGGATGATGAGATGACAGACAAACCATCGTAGGAATGACACTTTCTGCCCCAAGCTATTGTAGGCTCATGAGACCTAAATACCTCGCTCTACCTGGCATTTCTTTGTGCAATATCTGGTATCTTCACTTTGCATCACTGAACTTTAATTAGTTTAACAACTTGCAGGGGACTTTCTAAATCAACAGGTTTTTCACTGTAATGTTTGGTTGCAGCAAGAGATCATGCTAAGATAATGAAAAGTATTGGAGCAACTGAAAACTTAATTAAAACACGTAAAAATTAATTATACCGCTCATCATTGATTTTGTCTGAAAAAGCTGATATTGCAAATAGGAAATCAAAAGCAAGGAGGTCATGTAGCGAATCACTGATGTGGAAGTGATATTTTACAGAAAAAAAAAGGTTCATGCTGAGAGGAACCATTCACTCTGAGTCCACGTGTGCTGAGGGATGAATTCTATCCCACATGGCAAAATTGCCCATCAAGCATCAACAAGGAGGCTGATTAAGGTGAAGCCAGAAGAACAGAGTACGTATAATACAACTATCATGTAGACAATTGTATGTGAGATTAGAATCACATGATTAATACAGTCAGCCTTTCCAGAATCTTTTTCTGCCTCTGTACAAAAAATGTTTAGTAGTGTAACAACAAAATATAGTCCCTCAGGCTCTCCAGAAATGTCCAAGCTAGGTGCCTGGGTTAGGACTATGCCACTCAGGGTTGCAAACAAGGATTATAAAACCCCTTAATGGCCATAACTAAATAGGACCCTGCTCACACCTACATTCAGCCCCCTGCGTTAGGGTGGCGAGGGGAGCTGCTGGCTGCTCTAACCCCTTCTGCTTTACCCTGGGAAAAATTACATACTGTCTTCTAACTTAAACAATAATTCTCTCTCCCTCCTGTCAGTACCTGAGCTTGTTTATAAAGCGTAATTATATCCTTTTTCAACTTGGAATCAGTAGAACCAGTTAATGCATCCTTCTAATAAAATACCACAGTACAGAAAGGCCAACCTGGTAGCGGCGTAAATTTTATCCAGACCTTTGCCATAGAGTTCTTTGGGCAAGTCACTCAACTTCTCTGAGCTTGAAGTACAGAATGAAGGAAACACTGTTTTACCAAACTCAGCAGAGAGATTATTTTATACTATCTAACATTTATAAAGCACTTTCAGATCCTTAAGTAAAGACCATAGAAATGTAAAGAAGTACTGACCCAGATAAGAGTTAAGAGCACAATCTTTTTCCCAGTGACAGCTCTCAAATGACCTTGTAATGCTAGGATTTATTTTCAATGCAAAGGAAGATCTGTCGGGTCTAGGAGCCATGTTTTGCTCTAACTGCAGACGACTTGCTATCAACAGGAAAACAAGTTTAGTCACTGATCCAAATGTCAAGAGCTGCCAAATCAGTGCTTTGATGAAATGTCAGGAATACTAACGTGGTTTCAGGTCTGCACTGATTTAGCATTGTGCAACCAAAATGGAATCTGGTCACACTGTTTTTTTTCCTCAGGAAAATAACAAGTAGCCATCAATATATATATTATATATACTTCTCTGCTTTCTTTGAAGTGAAGCTGAACAAGCTAAAAAAGCCCCTAAACCCATAAATATTTCCACTTGTGTATTTTAAAGGAGTCTGATCTCCACATGCTGCAACTTCAGGAGTACAAATATCCCATTTAATGAGACAACTGAAGCATTCAGGGATTTTTCCACACCTGCCACTATGCCTTGCACAGAAAGATACCCTGCAAAAGGAGACTTCCAGCCATAAGGCTGCTCACAGGAATCAAACCACTATCTTTTACATGGCTGAATGTTGAAAGGACAAAAAGCAAAGTGGGCACATCCAAAAAAGATGCCAACAACAATAAAAACCTAATAGTTGCTATTTAAATTAACAAAACTAACCCTAAAGGGATGTCTTTTTTTTGGTTAAAGTAACCAGATGTTTCCAAAGAAAATATTTAAAATATCCACGTGCTATTGTTGGTAAACTGTGTGGGTAGAGGATAGCAATCAAACCCTTGCCACTGCAAGAGAAGTGATGAAGAATTTCAGTGCTTGGAGAAACTGTAGATGTCTAACATATTGGGGAACTGTAAGAAATTCTGTCCCAGCAATTAAATACAATTTTACAAAAAAACTGGGTAAAAACAATTTACCGTATTCCAAATTCTACACTTTATACACCTGCTCATCTCATTGACCCCACAGATATTATAAAGAAACAGAAATAAACATCTCTTCTAAGAAAAAGGTGTGCTGCACATTCCCTTTCTGCAGCCAACAACTGGAGAGGCAATACCTGTAAAGGAGCAGCACGTGCAGCCAGGTATGTGTATAAGCAGGGTGCTCCCCCCATCGCACGTGAACAGGGAGTGGTTTGCTGCTGAGAAGCAGGGATGATATTTCTCATGAGAAGTGTTGATAAACGCTGGCTGAGTTGTTGCAAAAATACAGCTCTCACAACTGACACTAACACCCCTAAGCTCTAGATGATACCCTGCAATAATCCGTGTGTTACCCTGTATTGACACATACGTCAGTGCTTCCAACACAGAGGAGCCTTTAATGTGTGAAGTATAATTATGGTCTCAAGTTTTGGCATATACTTTAAGCTAATTGTCTGTCCAGTACTACACATTAAGGAAGTCATACTGTGGTACCTGAAAACCCAAATAACATTCCATTGCCAGCACAGCAATGATTCATTTTATAATTCAACCTGGACAGCACTTCCACAGGAGGGAATATAAAAGTATCCCCTGCCAAGAAAGTACTGCCAGGTCTTTTATAAATACTACAGAAGTTTCCCAAGCAGGTGGCCCATCAAACTCAAATAATTGATCCATGTCAGCTAGACCTGGAAGCTCAATAGTACAGCACATCATTACAGCAGTCAACATAAGAAGAAAGTTCTTGTGGTTTCCCCTGCAGCAAGCAGTTGAAAGGAAGCTGAAGAGCTCTGCTATCTTTTCAGCTTCGCACATACTTCCCTTGAAGTCTTCGGGGGAACAGCAAATACTAATAAGCCCTCCAACAGGCCCCTCCTCTAAGACTTGCTTCCTTTATGAAACATAAAAGCATTATAATATTCTCTTTCTCTTTATTGGAAATGGTTCAATGGGGATTAAAAAAAAAGAAAATCCTTAGCAGGTTCAAGCAGCGTTGTTCAATGGCCCATCTCCTTATACAATATGCAATTCTAACGGGCAACTCTCCTCATGGCCAACACCACCACACTTCTCTTGGCAGCACTGCTGTGATGGTCACAACAGTGGCGGCTGTAAGGAAGGGCACCCGGTCATCATCACACACAGATCAGCAGTTACAGCTGAAATCACTACTGCCTCAAATCTACCTGCTGGAGGGGACAGATGCCCAGCAGGGACATCTCAGTGGATGGGGTCACCACTGTTCACAGCCTGACTCCTCTGTGCCAAGGGAATCACTCCCAGCTACAGCGATTCACCCCGGTCACACATGGACATGGCTCTCTGGATCTCCTCTGTCCCTGCACTTTCTCAAGTCAGCAACAGCCTAATTAAGTTGGTTTTAAATTTTGCTTAAGCATCCACACCTTAAATTTCTGGTGCAATGAAAAAGTGAAGTCACTCACTAACTATGCATTAGGACTCAGAAAAGATAAAAGTAATGTCTGAATCATTGCGAGCACAGAAGAGAGCTCTATCAGCCATATCACTTTATAAATTATTTATTGAATTTGCACAGCGAAGTCAGAGGAAATATAGCTATTAAAGCAGTAGCCCACAACCTGTACTTTGCCTGTAAGATATTCCAGTGCTACCTGCAGCCACAGGAAATCAAGAAGTTTTCACCAAAACAGTAATAGCAGCAAAGACTGATACCACCTATGGTGTGTTGCTCCTTCAGCATCATGCCTGTGTCCCAGGGAAGGTTGCAGACCACTCCGTTAAAGAGTCATCACTATAAACTATCATCTAAAAAGCATTTTTTTTTTTTTCTTATTTGAAATAATCTCTGTTCGTAGGGTTTTTTTTTCACTCATTTGGAAACTTCACCAGTGACTATACAGATAACACTTCCACAGATGCTTATACAAGTCGTTTAAAAACACTGCAAATGGTGCAGCAAGCCAGCTAGGGCAGATGCTGCTTGCCAGGCACTAGGAGGAAGGTTAGAGATACTCCTCCCTGCCAAATTTTGGGCCATCAAATACATATCAAACACATACAAACAAATACCATTGCCTGAAATATCTAGCTGAAAATTAGCTCCGTGCATGCTGAAGTCAGCCTAGGGACTGCAAGATGAACAAGCCCTATGGCCTCCCCAGAGATCCTTTGCTGTTCACACCCAGATCCCTGCTGACAGGCAAGGGAATTCAGGCACTCCTGGAAGCAGAGTGTGAGAATCCTCTCTTCTCATCTCCTCATTCTCTTTACAGATAAGGACTCAAGATTCCATCCCTCAATGCAGCAGGTAAATGTGAAAATCTGCCACAAGCCTTTGAAAAACCTTTGAGTGTTAATGGCTTTGTTCCCAAGACCCTGCAAGGCCATCAGCAATGCAAGTGGACCCTACAAGTGTTGGGACCTTTTCCAGCTGAGAAATATGCCAAAACCAGCTTGAACAGTGGACTGCTGCTATAAACAAGTTTGTGAGCTTTACTGATTTGACTTTGGGTTTTTTTCTCCATCCCAAATTTTAGGCAGTAAAGGATTATGGACAGTGAACTCAGACCTAAGTTGTGCCCCCAGCAGCCGATCCCAGGGCAGCTCTCATCAGAATTCAGGTTAAGTCACCCTCTGGAGAGTCCTGGTCTCTCTGTTTCCTAAGGTTCAATTTTGGGTGCCTGTGCTCCAAACTAAATCCTCCTGCAAGATGTATAACATTAGATGAAATGACATCAAGCCTTTATTTTCCAGTTACCACCTCCATAAAATATGTATAATAATACTTACTTTCAAAGAGAATTATAAGGCTTAATTAGATAATTAACATGAAAGCGCCTTTAGAAAGGCTATGTACACACAAAGCACTACTGTATTATTAGTGTAGGCAGGCATGGGGAGCTCTTAGAGATTTTCTAGCAGGTTATTTGTTATTCTGGAAGAAGTCTTTAGCTGCATACAGCAGTAGTATAATTATTATCATCATCAGATTCACTTCCTAAAGTTATTTATGAAACACTGTACAAAAAAAAAAAAAAAATTAAAAGCTTCAAGTTGAGAAGTACTGAGCCAAGTTTCTGTTTTGCTGCCTGTGTTGATTAGGAATGTTGTTAAAATGTTGCTTTGCTGTAGTGAAAATGCTGGTGCCAGAAATTTGTTTATATGTCTGTTACTCAAATAATTATTTAGATGCAGGTGGTAGGTGTCAGCGATTACCACACCTTCTTGGTTTCATTTCCATTTCTTTGCAGTGGGATTTTTTTATGGAGTCTACTGGAAATACTACAAGAACATGCAGAATCTTTGCAACTTGAATTGCATCATCCCACATCTGGTTTTGACTGCACCACAGAACCAGGAATTTCTCTCTTCTGTATATTGCATAAATATGGTATGTATAGATATATAAAAAAAAATAAAAACATCATTGAATTATGACCATGAGCAGGCAAAGCAGGGATTTCCATCAGGCAATACCTATGCTATTCTACCTCCTTCAGAAGATACAAATTATATGGCAGTACTTGGTGTGGGAATGAGCAGGTGAAATTTACTCAAACCATAGAAATAGTTCTATAGTCTATAAATTTTCCCTCACAAGCCATGTGAGGAGGATTTCACAACCTATTTATTTTGTTCAATACAACCTTATTTCTTTGGTTCTTTTTCAACCAAATGTTATGGTCAACTATACTGTCACCAAGTTTGCATGAGTTTCATAATCTGCCTGCAGCAAATTTCCCTTGACTGATTCCCCTATGAAGTAAAATCAGATCTAGTCTGATTGCAGACATGTCTGCACAGTTCATCAACTACGTTTCTTCAAAAGTTTAAGGACAGTCAGACTGGATCCATCAAGGCTGTTCATCAGTATCAGGAATCCGGCAAAGCCAGAATTGGTTTTCCAGAAAAAAAAATAAAAAAATCTCTAGAGAGTATTTAGTACTGTCTGTACTGTTATGACATAAGGAATGAAGAGGTCAGTTCTCCCCATCAGTGTACAGAGGCTTTCACATGTTTACTTCCTATCAGCACGAGCAAGAATTAGCTGAACAAATTCTCCTCAGTGATGGAATAAAGTTGCCAGGAATTGTATTCATCACCTTACAGCTTCTAATAGTCCACATCAGTATTTTTTATTTTGAAGAAATCAATAAAGCAACATATTCTCCAAAGAGAAAATATCTATAAATCTCATTTTCAATAATAAATTTAATTTTTAAATCTGTTCATTTTGATCAGTCTCCATGATTCTGGTACAAAACTGGGCAGAAAATGTGTTTCCACCCAACTCTAATTGAGTAGAAAACCCTCCATAAAAGAACAGGAAAGAAATCTAAACAACATCAAATATTTATATCATGGGAGAGCATCAAGAGATCTTTTTTGTGGCTTGTACTGTATATATTTTAAATGTAAATTAAGCTGAATGGTTCCTCTTCATAGCTTCAAGCTGCTGCTAATGCTTCATAGATTTTTCAGGCAGACAAATATTGGTGGAAAGTGTTTTATAACCTCCATACTGAAGATTGATGATTATATGTGAGCTGGAAGTCTAATGCACTGACACGTGGTCTTGACTCAGTCTCATAATTTGTACCCCTAGTTTAATTGCTGTTGTCTGAATGTAAGTCATCCTCTCCTTTCATGCAGCTCTGCCACATTTGATGTTAGAGTGGAACATACCCAGACCTGCTGAAGCTTCCATGGCTTACGCTAAAACTAGCGTACGATCACACCAAAAGTCCTGCAGCTTTGCAAGAAGGTTTGAAAAAACCTTGTTCTGCTCCCTTCCCCAATGCAAATTGCCACTGCTCCTTCCCACCCTGGCTGCACTTATAAAAATAATGCATTTGCTATTTTTAAAATGCTTCGATTCAGCCCTTGTACTGCTCCTGCTCCAACAATAGAGTAACACAGGTACATGACACGAGGCAAATTACAGTACCTCCAGCAACTGGCAAATCTCACGTCAGCAATTCATGGAGATTTCCAAACAGTATTACGATAAATTAATGCCTGTGATGGAAATTGGCCAATGCAATTAGAACACGGTACTTACACTATGACATTTTCTATTAGCAAAAAATATATGCCAGTACCGCTAGGTATTGTGCATACAACAGGAGACAATTAATGCAATGGAATGCCACTTACAGAAAACAATGGACTTCAATGTGAGCAGATGGCAAAATCCTGCATTTATCCTACCTGCTTTCAGCCTCAAATCTCTGGCTGACTGCAAAAGCAACCTGCATTGGCTTAAAAGATATATCCAGAAACTACTGTAATTAGCCACCATCCAGTGGATGTTTTCCAAGCTCATGAACTACTAAAAAGTTTAAATGGTTTTCAAAGAGAGTTAAACACTTTGTTAGCGGGCAGGTCCATGGTGGTCTAAATACAACTGTTGGCTCAGAAAGTCCCTGCAAACTGACAGAAACCAGGAGCATATGGCCTGGGATGAATCCCTTCATCTATTCTGTTTACTGCTCGTATGTCAGCATCCACTACCCATGACAGATGAAAAAGAAATATTTTGTACTTTATCCAGACCAGCGCAATGGCTCTTATGCATTTCACAACCCAGGACCTCCAGGAATAACCCCTCCGTTAGTGGGTGCTCTGTAGAGCCAAACAGCAGCTGGGATGGGGGACAGTGCTGCATGGCCAACCTGGCACATCTACATCAAGTGTCTGAAAAGAGAGATCTGCCTGTGAGACATTTTGCACCAACCTAATGGGCGAAGAGGGAGAAGACCCTTTGAGCTAAACCCATAAATCCACATCTGCTTTATGAGATGCATGCTTAAGGCTCATTAATGTGCCTAAAGGCGAAGTCGTATTTAAGCGCCTTACTGAATTTGCATGGATTTATTGAAACAACTCAATAATTTATGGAACTGAAGCCTAAGAGTGAGAGTTTCTTTTGTTTAACCTAAAGACATCATCTTTGAGTAGCAGCTATAGAAGGCTTCCCATCTTTTATAGTTCAGCCACCTGGGAAGGAAAAAGACACATTCCCATTGTGTTATACCTACTATAGATGCGTACAATTTCTTTCCTTACAGCTTCAACCAAGTAATGACCTTCACCTATGTTTGATACAGGTACATTTGTGACAAGCTATAAATATGGAGAAGACAATCTTTTTAACAGCCAGCTACACTGTCCATCTTCAGCTGGGATTCTCTCTTGAGAATTCTTAGTCTGGTTGCTTTTCCCTGTGATTTTCTCCACACAAAGCTCTCTCAAACACAGACTGGGCTTGCTGGGTTTCCTGGGTTTCTTCTGAAAGATGCTGCACTGCCATCAATGCAGTGCAACCTCAAGGAACTTCTGCAGCACATGGGGATTGTGCTGTGTTTGTTCCAAGACATCTTCAGAGAACAAAACATTTCAGCAAGGATTTTTGGCAAGTCGGTGACTGAATTCCAAACAAGGAACAGAGGGGTCTCAAAAAACAAAAAGTAGAGCCAGGCTTATTTGAATCATGGCTGCAATTTTGAGATGCTACTAAAGATGACTGCAGCCACAGGGCATTTTTCTGCACTTCTCTTCCACCTCAAAATGTGTTAAATGCCAATTAACTCTGGGCATCCAGCCCCAGCTTTCCTGAACATACCCAGTGCGTGACAAAAGCCAGGGAGGGTGACTCCACCTGTTCCCTCTCTGGCTCAACACATGCTCTCTATGTGGTTTCACCATCCCATTCACACTGCACTATCAAGATTAAGACAGTGACAATCTTGGTATCTCCACCTGAGAGCATCTCCCAGCACGCTCAGCTAGATGGGGAGCAGAACCACGTTGTGAAGACTCAGCACTTGGGGACTGTCCCAGCTCAGACAAGGGTGGCACATGATGTCTGAAGGGCAGCTCCTCACAGCACCCCAGAGCATTTCTAACTTATGCTTACAGTTAGAAGATTGCCCATTTCTCAGATTTCTGCAGATAAAATAAAATTTGCTGGAGGAAGCTGGAAAAAAGGCAACCTGAAGAGCTATAGTTAAGCTGTCGACCTCAGACTTTGTAAACAAAAGACATGTCTTTGTATTTTTAAGCTCTTTTTAGGTAAGGATGGCTGGACAATCAGATTCAACTACATAATACAGGACAGAAAAGAACAGGAGATACCAGCTGAATATGAGCAAATCCGTGTTTTTTACCTTATTAGAATTAAAATCATTACAGCAACAAATCACTTTTTATCACAATAGCCTCATTGTAATTATAAAAAAATTAAATGGAATATGTATTTATTGTGGAATATACATGTGTGTATATATATACACAAACTTAGAAAGCTATTATGTATGGAAATATATTTGAAACTCTTTGGACTATGATTATTTCTTCAGCTCAAACATTTACCTCTTAAAAATGAATAATATATTTGCAGCATAGTTTTAAATTTAAAAGCAGGGTCTGTAAGCAGCAAGGATTGTGCCTGGTCTGTCCCCAGACAGTAAATGACTGTTCTGATGCTAAATCCTGTGGATGGGAAGAGCAAAAAAAACCACCCAATTGCACATCACCTGCAATCACAGCTCTCCCTAAAACTTTCCAGTTAACGAGTATGGCCCAACTCGCCCCATGTCCTACATGTCCTACATTCACATTCTTAGCTTACATTCACAGCTTAGGACAAGTGCCAATCCACAAGTTACTCTCCTTAGTTATAGTCTCTAAGGCAACTACAACAGGTGGGAAGGTGACCCCGAACAGCTTTATCCTGCATGGTGCTGTTCCAATATCAGTTATTTGTACTGAGAAGTTGGAGCACATGCAAGATCCAACACACAAGGCAGGTGGATGCCTGACAGCAGCAGGGTGGAGAGCAAAGCTGAGCAAAAGGAAGCCTTACTCCATGTGAATCGGAGGTCCTGGGGTAACTGCATGCTCAGAAGTGCCAGGAGGGGATATGCAATGACAGCCTTTTTTCTTGGTTTTCCCATCAGGCTGTTGCTTCCCTGAAGAATTACTTCGCAGAGCACTGCATCTGCCCCAGACCTCAACTTTGCCCCAAGAAATTCCCCCTTTACCCTGCCAGAACAACAACTTTCTTAACATCTCTATTGTCACCTGGGGGAAGTCAGTAAATGAGAACAGTCTAGAGAATATTCCAGCCTTTCACCTCTCCAGTTTGATCAAAACCTTCAAAGGGAAAAAAAAACAAACAATCAGCTTTACAGCCTGAGGACTAACAGCACTCACTTCAACATCACCTCTTTCCTTGTGTGCTTGGTCAAGTGGGAAAGGAGAGGAACATCCTATACTACCACCACCTCAAATTTAATGTGGGAAGGGCTGGAAGAAGTTCTGTAGGAATTTCTAAATTTTTGACTTCAAATTTTTCATCCCTTCCCAAATCTTTCTCTTCCCTCTGTGGTGTAAGCACCTGTGCAAAGAACAACTGAAGGGAAGGATGAAGGCAGATACTCAAAAAAAAAATGCTTCACCCTCTTCTTTCTAGCATCAGCATTACCCCCTCAGCAGTGTTTCCACCACTGGGTGCATCATCCCAGGTACAATCAATGCTTAAAACATTTGAAAACAGGACTGTCACAGCCCATGAAATGTACAGTATTTAATGTCTGCAGAAGCACAAAAGCACTGTCTCCAGAGCACTTAACATATCGACAAGCCATGTGAACAGAGAACGTTTTCCTCCAAGTTGCCAGTTCCTCTGAGGAAAGTATCTCAAATCACAATACCATGTATAGATATGGCCACTCACTGCCTCTATAGCCCCAGATGCTGCCAGTCCTCAGTCCTCATTGCATTTTATACCAGAATAATCATACCAATTAATCTAAACTGGGTAGGGAACTTTAAAGTGTAGGCAGAGAAGCCTGTTAAATGCATCACGACAAAGGATTTCACTTCCAAGCTTTTGTTTCAGTAATTTGAAAATGGCAAAACCAATCATGCAACCAAGTGGCACTCTCCTTAATTAAGGAAGTCAATTCAGAATCAATAAAAGGGTAATTAATCTGTGGATGTCACTAGCTCTGAATTATGCTGATAGTCCCGAGGAGGTGACCCTGTGACCTCCAACACTTCTCCCAGGGTCTGAAGGTTTTGACACACTGATCTATTATTTTATGACAGATACGCTGTTAAGAAAATAGAGAGGTAACTGTCAGAAAACACTGAAGGAGAAGTGAAGGGAAAAGCCTACGTCTTTTCTAGCATTCTTGTAGTTAAACTTCTTGCTTTGGATTCTCTTCAAGAGGATGAAATTTAACAGAAGAGAAAAGCCAGTTTTGTGGAGCAACTCCCCCCACAAAAGACAGTCTCTCCAACTGCACTGGCACATCGTTACTTACGGAACATGGGGCTACCAGAGCATATTAAAGTATCACAGAGCTCTTGTAGAAGTGTTATATTTAAAAAATACGTAAAAGCCAGATGCAGAGAAAGCGAAGGTGCAACTAAGCTGCCATCCAGGGGTGACTTAAGAAGCTTATCTGCATTATTCTGTAGCACTCTCCACCGACAACTTTAACAGCCACTCTAAGAAACATCTCATTTCCTCCACCATGTCCCATGAATCTGCAGCTAATACCACATCCAGCAGAGACTTCATTACAGGTGTTTTATCCTAGCTTATATCCTGGGAAATACAACTTTGACTGACATAGGCCCCCATTTGAGAACTCGGACTGGATCTGTCGCTTCATTTCTATTCTTCCCCTGGATCAGGGCTATAGCTCATCTTCTGGTGCCTCCCTTTGCTTCTTCCTTATTACCAATCCCCTGTCTCATGAATTTTGAGTTAGAAATTTCACCTCCTCTAGCAGGATTTCTCCACTGTGAGATGACTAACAGACATTAAATTGTTAGTCTTATGTTATCTTTAAAATGTGCTCAGAGCAAATGCTAATACCAGCACATCTCAAAAGACTCCTACCAGCATTTGTCTTGATCTTTCATTACCCATCTGTCAAAACCCAGGTGACAGTTACAAGTTTAAACCAAAGTTCAGAGGCACCTGTTAATTTCAGAAAACTCTTGCCTCCAAGGCCTACATTTGAAGAAGTTGGGTGAGCTTGCCAAGTTCCCACATTTGAACTGGTAGCAGGAGACTAAGTACATGGGTGCTGCACCCAATGAGAAGATCTAGGTAATTTTCCATTTAATAAACATTTGGGGGCAAATAGATCACAGCCCTTGGGCAGAGCATCCAAGTTTACTCTATGCCTTCTCAAAATAGCTCACACGGCTTCAATGTGCCAAACCAGGTGGTGTAAGGTGAAAAAGAACAATAGAAAAGAGTGGCACCAAGCTAAACAGCTGACATCACCCAAAATCAGGCAGTTGCCAGTTTCAGGATGCTGGAGATTATCAGCCTGTGTTAATCTGATCAGAGAGGGAGCTACAGATGCACACCTCTGCTTGTGGAGCTCAAGCCACAGCACAGAGCTGAAAACAGAGATCAGGCTTTGGTGCGAGGGAGGATCATGGAGAAAAACAACCCACAGAAAGCTCTCAATCATCTTCAGAAATCCCTCTTCTCTACCGGAGTCTCAGCTCTTCAGATCTGACCTACGGTTTTAGGTTTTGACATAGAAACTTGGCTTTCCAGACTGCTTTGAATCCAAATCAGGCTGAATTGAAAATTCAGAACCAAGTAAGAAAACACTTCTCAAAGGTCTGGCCAATTTTGGTGGAAAACTGACCTTTGTTCAAACAACTGACAACTGTCAATCATGAAATCATCAGCCACAAGCCAACACTGAGTTTATCTTGCCAACTGTTTGTATTGCCTGCTCTAGACTGTTACTCCCATACATTTCCAACAGTCGCAGCACATTTTCCACTCTTTTGCATGGTTTATTTTAATTTGAATGTCACACATCTATTGAAAAACACATGGAAATGGAGTAGTGTCTACACCTTCCTGGTACTTTCTGGATAATGACAAATGCCAGTGCACACTACAGTGTGTCCTTCAGAAAGGATAGAGTTGGACTGATGATTTACCAAATACCCTAGAAGTTCACTGGACTAGGCAAAACTTACTTTACCTCACAAGCACAGTTTTTAGAAGCAAAGTGTTGGCTTTGGATTTCTGTTTCTGTTTTCCTATTTTGCACAAGATTTCTACCTATACCAAAGTAAACAGTTCATGGTCATCATAGCTCAGCTATACATTGAAACGGATATGGAAATAAGTTTGCAACACAGCCAAACAGTATGTTCCTGTCTAGAAATCATTTTGCTGCTCCATTATTTACAATCAACTAGTAATGCTACGCTTCAAGGTTTGATTTTGATACCCTGAATAGAAATGCTGTTTCCACTTCTCTGTCTTGTTACAGGAGAGTTGGCAGCTCAGTGTGTGCCTTGTTACTAATCCTGTGGCTGCACTCTTAGCACCTGGAGGTCACGTCTGAGATGAAGCTGCCAGCCTCAGTGAAGCATCCATATCTATGTCCTGATTGACTCTTCCTCAGCTTAACCTTCATCTTGCCTGCACACTCCAATAGGATTTAAAAAACAACCTAGAAGTTTATTCTAAACAACTGGAAGGATACAGAAAAAGCACATGCACCTTAAGGGTACCACTGGGTAGGGGAGCCTGACCCACTTTTTTTGTGCCAGTCTCTGAAATTAGACCTAATAAATCATGATAAGGCTATAAGCCAAGCAATGCATCTTTTTCAGTGGATGGCAGAATACAAATGCAATAATTCGTTCTGATTCTGGTGTTTGATTACTGAGTGTTAGAAAAGGCTCAAACAGAACGTAACTTTTAATTATACCATTTTATGGCAGTTCATTACAAAGCCAGAAGCTCTTTCAGGGCCGTGCAAATGTTTCCCTCATTCCTGATAAAGCCTGAAATATGTCTTGGTGCCTTCCACCTTGGGCATAGTCTGTATTCATTCTTACACACCTTTCTGTTGATTTTCTATCTATTGCTACTGCTACCCTGGCAACCCTATGAAACACAAAGAGCTTATTTCTCTGCCCTTCTTTTAATATATATATAAAAAATGTATTTAGATACTTCTAAATAAAGAACAACTGCTATTTAATGAAAACTCCTGGAAAAAATGTAATATGGTTGTCATTATGCAAATTATGGTTGACCAAGAGTTGCAACTAAGTGCACTCCAGCAGCACTGCATTTCCTCTGCATGCATTGCACAGAGCACAACAGCGGATTTCCCTCCAGGAAATCCTTGACATAAATATGGTGACCTAAGGCTGAAGGAATAAGGTGATACAGGTATTTGAATATGCCTTATGTGTGTAACTAAAGGTAGTAATAATAGCAGTTGATTTTTTTTTTGTCAGCTAAACACCTCAAAGCTTTCCAACTTGATAATTTACACAAGCCTTTCAAGGTCCCCCCAGCAAGTAGCAAAGTCCATTTCTGAAGTTTAGACAAACTAAGAGCAACTCACATTTCACTATTTTTTTACATTCTGCTAAAAAAAAAAATCCAACTATGCAGCATCTATCACTGAATTGAAGCAAAAGCATGAAGAACCCAAGAAACCTCATGTTTGGATTAATACAAAAGCCTGTTTTTCTCTCCGAGCATAAGAACAAGAGTATTGTGTTCTTATTAAATCTAATTAAAATCAGTTCACTATTTCCTTACTGGTTGTTTCTCCCCCCACCCAGCACCATTCCCTGGTGGATGTTGGTGGGGTAAGAGTGTGTAAAGGAGAAGGAAATGCAGGTTGTAGCAGAGTTCATATAAGAGGCAATGTAAAAAGTCAGCAAAGCCCCAGAGATGGATGCTACAGTTAGTGTCAGTGGCAGAAACGAAGGAGAGAAGATACATTCAAGAGATGCTGCACAGCAAAGCAGAAGCATTTCACAAAACCTGGGAGACAGGGGAGGAGGGAGAAGTGACACCATTGCTGTGAGTCTGTGGGACTCAGGGAGGTGGTGGAGCTGTCAACATTAATGGGAAGAGGAGGAGGCTGGGAGGATTTTGAAGGATAGATAAAGAGTTTTGGGTTTGAGCTCTTGGGCTTCAGTTGTCAACAGGACATCCAGGATCTGCTGAGGAAAAGGGAATGGAAAGAGAGAAATCTATGAATCATCAGCTCCAGATGACAATTAAAACCTCCATGCCAGGAGCTGCTCTGTCAGCAAGCCCTGCAGCATGGGTGGAAGCTGCTCAACACTGGGGCATTTTCTACCCAGTTTCCTAGAGGAATTCATGCAATTATTATTCATGTCCGCCCTCGAATTATGCTTATGTGGAAATCGAGCATCTATAGGTCAGGGGTTTGCCTGGGCTGTCCCAGTGAGCCAATCTCACCTCCAGGTTTTAGTCCATCAGTCGCTAGAGACCAGTTGCCAAAAAGAGATAGATACATACTTAAGAAGCAGTTTTTAGACACTCATTCCTTGCACAGTAATTAGAAACAGCCAGCTGATTAAGCTTATGGCTAAGTTAGTCAGCTTGCTTTTGAGGCTTGCTGGGGTAGCTCTCCTCCCAGAGTAGTCTGAAGCTTTTCATTTTATTTAGCATTGATCTGTCAGGACCATAGTATGTTATTATCATTTCTAGCATCTGCTTTGATAATTTTCTTGCTTTCTCCTCTCAGAATGGCCGTGGATTTACAACATTTCTACACTCATGTCAATAAGAAAAAGACAGATTTTATATATATACACAGACACACGTGTAACTTTCCAGCTGACACTTAGGATGCTTCATGTGATCACTTCCAGGCAGCTTTCTAGATACAAAGCACATCTATTCAGACCGAATCCCCTCATCACGTTCAGTCTGGCCACGCAGCTTCATCCAAAGCAGACATATTTATTACAGAGTTTTAAGGCAGATGTTGTCCGCACCTCTTCAGCTTTCTGGCTGCCAGAAGCCCCGAGGCAACCACCATCCACTATCCATACCAAGCTCTCAATCTGTTTCTGCCTCATGTATTCCAGCAGGACCATGCATAGTCTTGCTCAGTGCTGCCACGGGATATAGTGCTTTAGGCTGGTTTTGCATTGCATAGGTCAGGAGAAGAAAGCTCAAGTGCCTTGAATCGAATGTCTAGTCACCATTTCAGCAATTGCAGGACCTTTATTTTAATGTATGATTCACCCTTACATCTCAAGGGATTCTTAGGCATTTTCACATATCTCTAATTCCAAATTTTAAAAAAAGATTTAAATGCAAACATTTTCTCCTCAGAGCCTGTGAATGGAAATGTGAATCCAGCACCACTAATGCAGGCATAAGCTAGGCATTTATATCCCTTCCCACTAGGCAAATGACGTTACCTATAATGGAATGTGCAGTCCAAATCCCTCTACCTGGCAACTATAATGCCCTCATCCCTAGGGAAGTCTCCCTGTCCCACTCCCCAGCACTGGCAGGAGAAGGCTTCACCCAGTTCCTACTATCATTGCCCCGCATAGGGTCAGATGAGCAGTCTGACCTGGACAGAGATGGGCATCCTATGTCTCTGACATACCTTTGTACTTGCCAAGGTGATACAGGCTCAGAGAAATACCTCCAGAAGGAAACCAGCAGAACAAACTGTATACAGGCCTTCCAAAAGCCTTGAGAAAGCCCCACTGCTAAGCTCTCCTCCAGAAATCCTCCCTCTAATCATCACTTCACAACCACACATGTCCCATGTAAGCTGGGCTTGAGAAAGAGCTCAGGCTGCTTCAAGCTCTCCTGCTTGTGAAAATGTCACCGTTCTGTTCACAGTCATGAAAACAGGCCATCTTCCCACCCCAGTCCTTGCTGCTCTCCCAGGGAAAGGGATGTCTCCAGGGAAGTGCTGGTCATATTATTTTACATTATTTCTCTTTGAGTTCACAGAAACATTTTCCTACAGCCTGGCCAAGGAATACCTCCACGGAGAACCACATCTGGGCTGGTACATAAAGTTAAGTTGGCTCCTCTGAAGTACCAAACAAGCAAACAGCCCCCTGACACAGAGTTGGGGGTTGTGGGTACAGATTTCAGATGGATGTCAGAATTCAAAGCAAAGCTTAATGGCATTTACTGTTCAGAAAAAAAGCCTGTCGTCTTATTATTATTTTTAGTACATTTCCCAGACTTGTCATTATGTACTTCTGATGTACAGTATTAATGCCAGGCAACTCTATTACTTTTATTCTTCCCTGTGGGGTTACAGGAGAATATTCTTTAGAGAGAATATCACACTGGGCTAAGGTTAAAAAACAATCAAGACATGTAGCAAGCTCCAAGGTGCCTTCCCGTATCTCTGAAATATAAATGATTCCCTGGCATAAAAGATTCTGAAATTCATAGCCATCAAGTCAAAGCTGTGCTAAGCAAATAACAAATACCAGAGGAAGGCTGCAAAGGCTCTGGATCACCCTGACAGCTGCAGGACACAGGAAACTCAAATATTTTTGAAAAAGCCAAAAACTGTCACCAGAAGGTAGCAATGTGCTGGCTAGTTCCTAGCCTTTGGTTATAATTCACACAGAAATACACACTGGGAGGTTGGACCTACAGCTTAGAAAAAGTGCAGTATGTGTTTCTTGGAGACTTTTACATCCAGGTGTTAAAGACTGAGTATTTTGCACTCTTCTGCCAATGACATGCAGTAACTAACTAGCGACAGCTAAATACTAACAGGTACCAGAATATTAAATGGTTTGGGAATTTCTTCCTGCCTCTTGAGAGCAAATAACACTGCTGGATATAACCAGCCAAAACACACTTTGCCTTAAAAACAAATCTCGCTTTGCCTTAAAAATTTCAGCCCATTAACAATAAAGTAAGTCAACATACATTGGAGAAATTATTTAAGTTGGAGACTGTCTATATTTATGAAATCAATACTTGTGTTTTAGGACTCAAAATGAGATCATGAGATTAATTTTTCTCTGTCAAAATCATTTTTCTTTTGCCAAAAATACAAGAAAACAATTTTTAAAAGCACAGCTGGGCAACCCATCTCCTAAAAATTAAACAAAGCTTCTCTCACTGTCATGTCAGCAAACTGAAACGTAACAGGTTCTGGTATTTGAGATTATTCTTCCAAATGCATCTCTAGCCATGGATCAAACACATTAATTCACATTTCTGTGTGCAGATGTGAGTTCCTTCATCCACAAACAAGACCCACAGTGAGAGGTATGAGATCAAGAAGAATGGATGAGTTCAGTGTCTCTGCTCCAAGGAATCACATCTCTCTGTTTACAGTAAAGGAAAAATAGGGAGTAGAGAAAATCATTCCAGCAAGTTACAGTATAAAATCCCCAAGTGTTTAGAAAGGAGCCTGCAAGACGACCAGGGAAGCAAAGCTCAGGTTCTTTGCAGGCAAGAAAGGTATGGCTTTGCTCATCTCAGCTGCATCTCTACTCAAAGCTGCAGGAAGGAGCAGTCCCTCGGTCAGGCTTTTCATCCTTGGGCTGCCAACAGGCAACCATGGAGTCCCCACAACTTTCACAGGTGGCAAGAGCCAGCTGCTAGGTGGGGGTGAAGCAGAGCACAAGCAGACACACGGGGTAATCTCTTT
>NW_008595811.1:147120-196432 GCF_000691845.1 Merops nubicus
GGAATGCAGCGTTTGGGTGTGCACACAGCAGGCACACAGCCAGGGGTGCACCAGGAAAACCTGCTGAGGGACAGCAGTATTGATCCAACGGCCATGCTCCAGGCAAGAACCATGAGCAGATGGGAAGTGTAAATACACTTCCACACCTTCTCTAAACCACAGCCTTTATTAGTTTAACCTGTGTCACTGCAATTGTCTTTTCTCCTTGTTCTTTCTTTTTTCCTCCCTCTAGGCATGGAAGCCACCTTGAATGAGAAATACTTGCCAGGAGACATAAAGGAATAATGTCAGAGGCCTGACATACAGCACAAAAGAAAATAAGCCAGACTCTTCCTAATTTCTGAAACACAGCCCACAAGGTATGTCCAAAAATCTTTCTTCTTATTCCAGAAGGAGCTATTTGTTATCGCAGTGAATTTAACTTTTTTGGTTTAAAAGATTAAGAATACAGAGAGAGTTATATATTGAATAATTCAAGATAGAGGTGTAAAGTTGTATCTCTGCTATGGGCATATATATAAGATTATATAGATCATTAGTCAGGTAACTGCAAGCACTGTAACATGCTACACACTGAAAGACCAGTACTCTGATCTACAAAAGAAGTTGTAGCCAGAAGTGATCAACTTGATTTGCCTGACAGAATCTTAAAAAAAATCAGAAGTGCAGACCACAGGATTGTATTTAAAAGTCCTGACAGAAGTCTTGTTTTTACTGCTTACTTTCTGTAATCTCCTATAAACAAGCTTAAGCTGCTGGAGGTCCTGATGCAAGAGGCTGAAAGGCACTTTCAAAACCCAGAAACAAGGCACACTGTTCACATCACACAGGTAACCACTTATCAAGCCCAGGATAAAAATCTGGCGAGTTTCATATTGAAGTGCCAGAATGAAATAAGCAATATCCAGAATGCATATGCAAGAGTTTCAGTGCAAAGCAAGTAAAAAATCCCCAGCAAAAAAAATCAACTAGCCCCACCCAGCAACACAAAACAAACCCCCTTGTCTACAGGACTAGCTCTTATAATCATGTACAGACTGAAAAGAATGCCTAAGAACAAGCAGGCACCATCACCATTTGTCACCAGCAGGTCTGGTAACTCTTGGTTATGTTCCACAGAAAATTAATGTTATATATGACTCTAAGTTCAAGCTGGCTTTCCTATCCCCTATTTATGACAAAGGCAGAGCTTGGGGAAGCAAAGATGAAAACATCCTTTTAAAAGTAAGATCTCAGCTGAGCAGAGCACTGGACCACTGAGGCACTTCAAGTTTGCCTGGTATTGTTTAGGCACCCAAACTGCAAGTAAAAACCACCAAAATCTTCAGGATGCAAGAGCAGCTTTCTCTCAACAAGTAATCTTAACGCAGATGGATCTTTTTGATTCAATTTCAAAGCAAAGCAATGTTTTGTGATTTAGTCCCAGTAAACCTTAACAAAACAGCACAAGGAACACGTCTTTACCTCAACTGTTGACACAGTCTATCAATATTAAAATAATCTGGCATGGACTGGCTTGCTAATAAGCCAGCATTTCAGAGATGTTGCAAAACAAAACTGTCTTAAATGTGTGATTTGTGGAGGATATAAAACATAAAACCTATGCAGAAAAAAAATTGCTGTCATTGGCACAGCAAGATTAAAAAAAACAATTACAAGGCTGAGTACATTAAATTAAACTTGGTGCAGTCATTCCTGACAAAAGTCCTACTGTCAGTAATTGCACATATTTGGACTTGTAATTGTTAAAAATATCACACTGCAAGCGCTTGATGCATCTGAGATTCTGCTTCTGAAAAGTCATACCAAATTCCCAATAGAAATCTCAGGTTTTGTTTTAACATGAACTCCTGTAGTATTGGATTCTTTGCTGCTTCCTCTTTTACTGTTTATTGCCTAGGGATCAAAGATCCATTTTGTAGATAAAATAAATTCCAAATCATTGTTTGGATGCTCTTTTACCAGGAGAGACATAAGAGACAGAGACAGAGTGATTGAAACCCATTCATCTCCCCAAATTCCTGGCCCTCTAGGGATTCCAGAGCAATAATGTTTAAATAGGGCTGCTGTTGTCTAAATACCTGCCTTTCATTTCCAGTCATCAAAACACAAACTTGACAAATTTGCCCAGCAAAGACGAGCAGACAAGATCCCGGGTGACAATGGAATTCTCGCTCAGCAGCTTCTGTGTTGAATTACACCTAAAATGCATGTTGTGTTAAAGTGCTCCAAATCAACACTCATGAAACGATGACCTCGACAAAGTCATGCACCACCATTTGTTTAGTCAAACAGCCAGAAACTGAATATTACAACATAAAACAGAACCCAGAAGTCCTTATTTTTTGCTTTTCAAGTTAAGCTAGCTTTCCTGAGATAAAGAAATACAGATCAAGCAGTCCAAAGAAAGTGAGAGAGGGATTATTTAGCTATTAAAAAGATTCTTGCTATTTTATATGCAGTTCACTGGTATTTACACACTCCTGTCTTGGAGTGTGATCTGCAAACATTGTAATGGATCTACCAAAAAGTTACATGGCCGTTGTCATGTTCCCAAGTTCCCGCTTGTGAGACAAAACCATTTGTGCTGTCATTTCCTAGAGTGAACCTAATGTCTAAACCACACCTATGCCTTGCACAGCAAGCACTTTTCAGAGAGTCTTGTTTTCTCTTGGGAAAAACAAAGCTTGGCAACATTTTCTCCAGTACCGTGGCTGTTTCACACTTGCCATGTACAAAGACCCCTGAGTAACTTGAGCACCCGATTTCTAGGCAGGATAAACTGGCACTCTGATCCCCCAAACATGTCAGAAAAAATCATAACCTAATTCAAAGACTAAAAAAACCAAAATATGTCAGTTATTGCTCTATGATGTCTGTCAGACCTCAAAGCTATGCCATCAGCTTTAACACCTTATTTAACCTAGATTTCACACAGAAGACCTTTCTGTGTCCAAATATACTCTCTACAGCTGAATTGCATCGTTATGGGACCCTTTACTCCCCCTTCCAAGCACAGGCTTCTGCTTCCAAGCTTCTCAAGATCAGTACAGACAGATGTTGGCAGAAGGACACAGCACAGACGTTCAGGTAGTACTGGTATCCTTGCCGATCACAATTCAGTCCAAAACCCTTTACTATGAAAAATTAAAACACAGGTTATGGTCTGCCAGGTTAAGATTGGGCTTCTGTATGCTGTTGAACCCAGACACTGCTTGTTGCTCTCTTCCTTCCAACCCGGAGCTCTCAGACTTGTCATTAACATACATCTACGCTAAAGCAGGAAAAGCTTACTAATCTTGCTCATTACCTTCATGAAATAGTTTTGCCAGACTCCAATATAAATCAGTTATTCAAGCATGTGAAAGGTAGCTTGTGGGATCTGTTGTAAAAATTCTCCTGTCCCTCTTAAAGAGGCTGTGAAAATTTTTAATCACAGTTCTTTAAAAGTATGCTTCTCAATCAGCATTTAAAAATTTGCATGTTTATTAAACTTCAAAAAAGTTTTCCAGAAAAGCTTACCATGTTCCATCTAACTTTAGACACTTGACCTTTTTGGTGTCTGCTGATGTGAGATGTTCCCCACAGAGCACTGCTCACATGGCTTAGAAACCTTCACAAAGCTGACAAGCCTTTTGCCACAGCTGCAGTCCCCACATGGCCCAAGTATGAAAGGAAAGCAAAAATTTGTTAAGATTTAAGGCTGGCAATTTGTTTGCCATTAGGCACCTCCTCCCTCTCTGGAAGATGTGCTGAAGCATGGGGCTCGCCGAGGCTGGGCCACCACGCTGGGCTGCCTGGCAGCCTGCTCTCCTGTGGCCTCATTAGCCGAGCTCAGAAGCGAAGCAGCGTCCCAGATATTCATGCACCAACGCCGACATTTGTGAAGTACTTTCAGTTGTGACAAGATCAAAAACTCAGCATACTTTCAAACCTCATAACTCTCAAACACCTCCCCAAAAGACCCCCCACAACTGAAAGTGATAAAGCTGTTATTAGATCAAACTGGAAGAATTATGGGTTCCCCCCTCCCACCACTCCAGGCTTCGTTTCTGCAACGTACTTTGCTCTTAGAAAACACTAATCACATTACCTCCTGGACAGGCCTCATTTGCAATCACTACAGTCCTTGCCATCAGCTCTTCTCGTTCATTTGTGTCTCTTGTCTCATTTGGAGCTCTCAACCATCTACTTCTGTGATTATATTTAAATGTCAATGCAAGACAACTCCACTTTGCATGTTAGAGCATCATCCTCCAGCCAAGCTTAAACAGAAGTTCTGTCAGGGCTTGTAGTCTAAATTATTTGTTGAGTTGTATAAAAAGACTGTTCTGTTTTATGGATTTTAGCACAAAAACTATTGATCAAAACAATGGGGTTTTTTGTGTTTTGACTTCAGAATTGCTAAAAGTGAGGGGAAGGAGAAGGGTTGAGAATACAATAGAAGGGAGTCTTCCTTGGTCACAGTAAGTGATATAAAAGACACCAGTATAGAAATACACATCAGCTCCTGTGTATTCCTATAAAGAGAATTCTTAAGCTGTTCTTCATTCATAATTATCTATGAGACATAATGATATATGGTACTCTCGGGTCTTTGCAACTATACTTTCCTGTTATTGATGAAGTGTTTGGACCCTCCTTGCTGCCTCATGTCATGGGGTGCACCTCTGGGTGCTACCCCTGCACCACCAGTTCCAGTAATAATCGAGAGTACCTTGCACTCTCGTAACATTATTAATCCAGAAGGACAGCACTGAGTTTAATCTATTTTTTCCTCTGACTTTAGAGCCAAGAGCTTGGCCAATACATGTGTTTCAACAGAAGGAGATTGTACACTGAAGGTTGCAGTTGTGCTTGACCAAGCAAGGAGATTACCATCTCAGCTAACAATGTAAGGCACGTGCCACAGAAGATGGAGGAGGAAATGCTGAAAGCATCAGGTAACCAATTCCCTGGGAAAACCTCTTCCTAATTTCTGGTGTTAAAGACCATGTAATTCTCTAGAAATGGAGTATTTCTACCCTTTTCAATTTTCTTGGTTGCTATACAAATACTAAGTCTTTGTTTTTGCAACCCTACATGTTCTTTACACAGTTTTTCTTAAATCTGGATAACTTTATGCCCAAGTAACATGCTACAGCTTGTTTTGTACATCTGCTGTATTGTAGCAAAAAAGACAGTTGACTACTCTACACGAGCTGTGTTTCATGTTTCATCCCTGTTGTTGTACTGGCTCTATTGATAGCTCCTACTTTGAGTAAGCATGACAGAGTCTCTGAAGTACACACGAATCAGAGCAAAATAATAAGAGCATAAACACGGACAAAAGGAGTGATGAATTTTCTGGGTTAGAAGGTATAAAGTTTTGTTACTTATTTCTCTAAGGACTTTGTTTTTATTTTCCTTCTGTTGATTCACAGCCCTTTACTTATTTTTTTACTTGTTTATTCCAAACATAAAACAGCTATTAAATCCAAGCTGTTCAAGAAAATATACAATTGAGAACATTTCAACTATAAACAATACTTGCAGATTTACTCTATGAAAGCCATAAATGAAAAGCAATGAGTGACTCTTCCACACAATGAAATCACAAACAAAATAGACAGGAAACAATTTTAAAAAAAACAATAAGCCACACACCACCATTCCAGACCTGCTTAATAGCATCCCAGAGCTTCATAAAAAGTAATGATCATCAACCATGAGAACAGACTTTTAATTAGCAAACTGATTTATTCTATAGAACAGAAAGTCATGTTACATCGTTTTCAGAGTCTCAGGTGTGTTTATACGATTTCATTCAGCCTAAACTGGGCAACAGTATGCAGTATAAAATACACGTTCATGTTTACATTGCTAAATTGTGATTAATGCAGACCATATGGAAGCAGAGGCCAGCCCCAGTGAATGGTTTTGTCTGGAAAGAAATTTGTAAAGGGTTTGTAAAACAGGCAACCTGGCACTTGAAAGGAAATGGCAAAAAAGATTAAACCAGAACATCCACCAATGGGTTAGCAATTTTAAAATAGCAACACTGGCAATTAGAATAAATATAAAACACAACATTAACTAGGCAAAATAATTCTGCAAGTAGTGCTTATGAATGCGGTAGATAATCAGGACAGGTACTTAGGACACGGGGATTATGTGTGGATTTTCATTAATAGAAAGAATGCAAGTGATATTTCATCTAGCAAATTGCATAACCAAACTGAAAGATTAAGCTAGCGTGTTAATCTGAATCAGAAATGCACAGGAATGTATAATTAATGTATTGTTCAGGCAGCTCCTGGCATGACACAGAATGCCAGTAAGCACATCAGCAGGCTGTGTAACCTAGTACAGCTCCAGGCAGCTACAAGGACCCACAGCAACTGAAAGTACTCTCCCTGCTGCCCCAAATCAAGGCAGCTTCCACATGAACACACTCCTACTGCACATCTGGCCATACAGTTGGTATAGTGAACAGAACAGGGGAGTTAAAGGTACTCCCTGAACACGGTAATGTCACTGAACCAATGCTCTCCTGATTCTTAGTAGTCCTTGTGCTTTTGCTCCATTTTTTGCCTGTGTTGGCCCTGATGCTGGAGCAGATGCAAATTTCAAGACTCCTGCTAAGTCTCACTAATTTGAAATAAATTATGTATAAACTTGATTGAAACAGCAGAGCTGCAGACCATAAAATCTTTACCTATGGTGCATATCACAGAGAGGAGACCAACTCCAGACTAACAGCTCAAAAATATATATATTTTTTTTTTTTTTTTTATTAGAATACTTAGAGAAGAGGCACTGACACTGTCACTTGCCAGAAAAATGGAACCACACAGGTCTTCCCTGTAACCCTTCTATGCAATGCAGTCATAGCTTGCAATTGTTGACTTCAAGACTGAAAAAAAAAAATATGAAGCAACTTTCTTTGCGGTTTGGTGGTTTTTTAAATTTTTTTATTTTTAAATAACATAGATAAAATAAGAGGATGAAAAACTAAATATTAAATAATTTACGTTTTCTAGCATTTCACAAGCAAAACTTGCAAGCATTTTAATCCCCAAAGAAAGGCAGAGTCCATGGCTTGCAGTCCTGAAAACTTTATAAGGTTTCTAAGAGACCAGCACTGAGCTGATATGGGCCAAATTTGACCTTTTGTAAAACTAGAAAAGTTCTGATTTTCCTGTCTCTTTTAGAGTACTAATCGCAGGTGCAGAGCTGCTAGAAGCTGGATGAAAACCACAGTATTTGATACAAGATCACTCAGCTTTTAGAGCTTAAAAACCTACTTGACCTGTGACTGAAGAGCCACTTGTCCTGCACAGCATTCAATTTCTGCCAAACTTTGCCAGTTGAAAGGGTGTTACAAACACATTAACAGTTTACTCATACAACACTTAAAAACACCACCTCAAACCCACCAAGAACAAGGAGCAAGCTCTAACAAATATGCTCAAACAGCTGACATGAGTCTTGAATAAATTTGCTTCTGCTTATAAGTCTCAATAAAATCTTCAAAACAGACTGAATTTCTAGAAATTGACACAGCCCGAGGGGGTGAAGCCCTGCATGATTTTCTGCAGACTATCTAAAAATTTCTTTTCAAGTGCTGGTACTTATTGAGAAGTGAGGGCAACCCAAGGCAAGGTAACCCAATGCCTACCTGGGGAACACTGACAGCCCTTATCCCCATTTGTGACACCTATAGCTTAAGCACAGTGTCCCAGTACCTGTTCCAGGTTTGGTTACCAGTCAGATGTTCTTCCAAGGGAGCTGAGCCAAGCTGCAGCATGAGCCTGAATGCCACCTCCTGTCCTCCTGTCAAACTGGGGTTTGAATAACACTTCCTGAACAAAAATGAGAAGATCCCCATGACAGGAGCTCTGTGCAAAGGGAGTGCTAGAAGTTTCTGCTGTGGGCTACTCTACATCTAGCCATAGAGAAATGGACCCAAAAGGGCTCTGGAAATGGAAGTAACCGGGCAGTTAACACATGAGACCCATATCTTCAGACAATATATATCATATATATTATGTGAAGCATACGGGAAGTGTGAGCTTGTAATAGCCCTTCAGTGAGAGAAGCCAGCAAGACCACCTGAATTGCATCAACAATAGACAACTCACATATTTTGTCAAAATTTCCTACTTCAAATCACTCTGCCAGTTGTGTCACTGTAAACTATTAGAGTAAAAAACCAAAGCTCTCTCTAAGCTGAATATCTGGCTACAACTATGGGACCCGTGGGGTGTGCAGCAGGTCTTGTGTTACCCAAATTAATTCCTTCAGCATAGAGAAGAAATAACTTGGGAAGAGAGACTGCCCCTAGCAAAAGTGATTTTTTTCTCACCTGCATTCAGGTCTCTGCATAAGGAAACGTGGGTTGAATTTTTAGGTCAAGTGATGGCAAATGGATCAAGGGGAGCTATGGGAGACTGCTGTGTTCTTGATCCTTTGCTAACAGTTTCACTCTGCAGACCATGGACTGAGCATGACCCTGAGCTCAGGGCCAAGCAAAGCGCTGGCCCAGGTGCTGCTGCCTCCCCCACAGCCCCTTGGAAAGCAGGCAGGGAACACGCACACCCAGCACGGTTCAGCTCTAGCCACTGAGCCACCCCTTGCCTGATCCCACAGCTGCTTTCAAGTTCTGCTGCTGAGCAGATTTACCTGATATGGTGCTCGCAGGAATATACAATAATGAGAGCAAAACAGGCTCTTCATTTCAGGGATGTTTGTGTGCTAAGAAAGGCGTGAAAGCATAAATCAGGCCAATAGACCTGCAAAAGCCTGCTCTGTATCGCTTCAATTCTTGCCTCATTTTCTTTTGCATATTTTTACCTACTTTGCCCCTGTTCTGTTTGGAAACTCATCTGACTGTCACTTGAGATGACAAATGTCCTTTACCTCAATGCCCCTTCCTTGGTAACGGATGTTTCCTTTCTGTATCACTCTGCTTGTAAAATTCATTTTCTTAATTAAGTGATGTCTGCATTTATCACTTCCTCATTTTTATTTTACATCTTTCTAGCTCTTATTTCTTGGCAAATATGCTTAAAACCCACTGCTCATGCTCTTTATTTTATAAACTAAGGTCTACACATCATAAATCCTTCCCTTAAAAAAGCACCAGCTTCTGGTACCATGGTTAGCTTTTACCTTAACCTGCTAGTTTTGCTATTTCCCATTACATATAATAATGCACTGTTTAGCTCTGGAAAGAAAACGAAGCATACCATATTGATCAAAAAGGTCTGAGGCCAAAATGTGCTGTTCTAATCATTAGCTTGACAGCAAAACAAATATTTGTCCCTGGGATTCCTGCACTTGCTAATTCCATGTAACAGCTACTTGGTTGTTATTAATTATGAATTTTCAGTCTGCTAGCCTGATGTGGTCCCTGTTGAAATTAAAAGAAATCAGTAAATACTACATCCTTCATTGTCTTTTGATCATCATTGTGCTACCATAATACTTTAGAGCCAACCAAGACAGACACCTAGTTCTCAGCAATGGTTAATTTTTATTTTTTTTTTTTACCTTTTGTTACCAAAACTGTAACTAAACATTTCATCCACCATCTGATTTTAAAATAGGCCAATGACAATAAGCTGTCCCCTACAGCAAGAATTAGCAAAGATTAAGTCTTCTTAACTGAGTAGTGAGAAACAATGATCTAAGGTTCAATAGCATTCAAAATTTTTACACTGCTGCCTCCTACAACTTCTGTCAGCAGGGCAGCCCTGTTATAAATAGGGCTTTCCTCTCCAGGAAGAAAAAACTTAACCTAGAACATGAAAATAATTTGCTTTTTTACTGTTTTAAGTCTCTTCCCCTTTCCCTTTCCTCCTCCTATTTTCCTACAGCAATGGCATCAAAGCAGGACAAAGTAAACACATTTCAGTGGCATATTTGGACAGGGTGAGCAAAACATCGTTTGCATTGATGGTACCTGGGATTTCTTGGCAATCTCCCATATAAATCTAGCTGGGGTCAACACTACTTAACCTACAAATTCAAATGAAACCGAATACATTCAACCCATTAGATTTACAGACCTTATAATATCTGACATCACCCATGCTAAGAACAGTGTCTAATTAAATTAAGATAGCGATTGTTTTGACTTAAGTCTGGAGAATTACTAATCCATACTCTGGGAAAATGGCAACAAAAGACAACGGAACGTACCCTCTGCAGAGAGACAACCCCTCAGGTACATACCTGTTTCACAGCACGCAGCTGGGGGGTCCTCTGGAGCTCAGCAAAATCCAGGAAGGTGGACACACACAGCTGATTTGGCAGTCTCCCACGCCATGCCACAGCAGGGCAGGAATGGACAGCCCTAACGTGGACATGGAGGGGACTTCAGACCCACCATATGGTTCATCTCACTCTACATCCATAATGAAAACATCTCTACTTGGACATGTTATTTCAATATCCTATACAGTCAATGGAGACAAAGAAACCCTTCTAGGACACGAGTCATCTGATCCATTGAGACACATATCCTTAAAATAGAAGTATTGTGCCTAAAGGAGGCATCTGCTTCCACCCCTTGATTACAAAGGGGATCTCTGTGAGTAGGTCAAGCTCTAAGATCCATAATTTCATGAGATATTCAAATTAATAAAATGAATCCAAGCAGGTGTCCAAGTTGGTCCAACAGATTAGAAAAAAATAGCTAAATAGCCCCAGAACATGAAATAATAATTGGTCTAGTTATTCAACCTACTTGGCTCCCAACTTTAATATATATGCTGGGGGAAAAAAAGTCATGGTACAATACGATTCGATACATACTCCTACAACCTCGGCACCCGGTGGACCTCTGTGCTAACAGGGTAGGTCATGGTACACCCAAAATGTCACAGCAAATGATCTCATGAGGGAATTACAGGGGTCACAGAAGAAAAGAGCCAAGAAAAGAATTTTATACCTGTCACTCCCTGTATAGAAACTTCAGACAGTCAGAGCAGCCACTCTGCTACATACCCAGAAAAGACAAGGAAATGAAAGGGAAAGCAGGGAAAAGAAAGCAAAGGGAGATTGTTAGTCTTCTATGAAATACAAGATGATTAAATACTGTCAGGCTTTAATCCCTGCTGACAAGCAGAGCTGCATGAGAGATATGGGTTGATTAATTATAAGGAAAAAAGGCTGTGACACAGGCATATGAGGCAGAAACACCAAAAGGAGGGATTTGTTATTTATTTATTTATTTTTAAATAAAAGGCATTCGCTAATCAAAGGAGAGCCACTCGTCTGGATCTAAAACTTTCAGCCCTACTTCTAAATCCTGATGCAGTCTCCCAGCACATAGTTGGGAAAAAAAAAGATCTCATGGTTGAATTTGCTTTTCATACCAGAGTTGAATCTAGGCCCTGTGTAAGCCCTTCTCGTCCATACACTGGGTTTTATTACTAGTGACAGTAAAGGACAATCCTGGAAAGGTTGCTTCAGTGGACTGCAGTAGCAAGCAAAGCAATGGCAAAAAGGACTCATCTAGGACATCCCTCAGTCTGGAGAAGAAAGATCTCAGAGGCATAAAGTGAAGGTTTTGAGGAACCAATGTGTCAGCAAAGATGCAGCAGTCTCAACAGAGAGCAAGCAGTTGTCATTGTTTTCTCTCTTCTTTCACATGACTCTTCATTACTCAGAGTGTTTCTGGGTTGTTTGCTGTACTAAAGGAATTCAATCACAGCATCATAGTTTTGGGTGTACCCTCCTTCCCCCCAAAAACAAACCATAGCACACCTTTTTATCTAAAAATAGGAAAAAAAGACATTAACCAGAAACTTATTGCTTTGCTTGCAATCCTATGCCATGCTCTCTGATCCCAGATCTGCCCAAAATAGTCTCCTGGGGGCTTTCTCAAAGGGCCATGCTCTGGCTGAGGCACCACATCGTCCAAGACGTTTCCTGTTTCACACAGACAAACCCTGATGAAACTCAACTTCTTGTTCCAACATCCACAATTGATCTGGCATTTAGAAAGCAGTTTCTGTTGTTTTAGCAGTTGTTAAATAAATAGGGATTTCATTCTGGGCTGCCTGGAAACTAGTCAGCCTAGGTCTAGGTGAAGGTGTGCTGCTGTTCGAATGTGTTGTATTTCTGGCCTGCTGAAAAAGACCTTTTGGTTTAGCAACAACATCTCAGGGATTTGAAGACATCACAACACTCTTCTCCTCCCGTGACAGTGGCATCAGAGATCACCCCCTTACATTTTTTAAGAGGCTCTCTGGCACTATCTGTATGAAGTTCCCTACTCTACTGAGGATTTACATTTCTTTTTAAATTGGGGTTTTTTCTTAGCAAGATGCTTACTCTAACTTAGTTTAGCCAGCAGAGATGACCAGGACACTTGATGGTGAAGAGTTCAAAACAGATTAAAAATCCATGTTTTCCTTAATCACAATTTCAGCTTTCCTCACGAAAACCATTCAACCTTTTCAGATACCAATTCCAAAACCAAGAAATAAGAGCAGAAGGAAAAGCAGAGAAAGAAGATACAAGAGACGGAAAAGAGATTGGAAAACAGAGACAATCCATTACAGCCCCATAATTTCATTCTGCCAAATTTCAGTCTGCATGCACCACCGATTCAATTACTGTATACAGCTTTACCCTACAGCAGAACTAGAATTACAGAAAAAAACATTTTTAAAGGTTAGTGAGAGAATTTTTCATTGACAGTGACCTGCTTCAATAGTGGGGCACAATGTAAGGTAGGAATTGTATTTGCCTTCCTCCTCCAAAAGAGGTATTTAAACCTGTTTTGGGCTGCAAGTGAAATACATCTGGTGACCTTAATCTACTCCTGATAGAGAGCAAAGCCAAGGAACAAACTCACTTAATTACCAAGTTCTGCACAAAATACTGAATCTGGCATTACAAAGCACATTCTCCTGGACAGAGAAGCTGATCCCTACGGCGTGTTTAGGAGTAGAAAAAAAAATTCAGGAGTCACACCTACAGGGTTGGCAGATCAGAAGGGGCAAGGTTTAATACTCCTAGGATCAGGAACTCCAACCCTCATCTCACGTGGTCCTGCCATCACTCTCTGAATTGTTTCTCCTAGCAATCCCTCACTGTTACTCGGGCAAATTGTATATATTTAAAGGAAGGCATTCTAGGCTCCGTGGGGCACACCCTGTGCTAGATGCCAGAGGAGACTTTATACCAAAGCTGCAGCTTCTCAGTGTTTTAACAAGTGCAAATTAAAGCATTTCGCTCATGTTCTAATGTGCCCCAAAGCAAAAGGCCAAAAGGTCTACTCTGATGAGAAGAGGGGTTACTGATTACATATCATCTTTAATTACCTAAGCAACGGTGTGTTGACAGCACTTGTTAGACAAGGTAGAAATGTATTCAATTTTTTTTTTTTTTTCCTGTCAAAACACTACAGTTCTCCAACATGTTTCATCTACCAAAGCTGTAACCACAAGGACACAGAAGTTCATCTGTGGTTTAGACTTGAAAACCATCTGATAAATTGTATGTCTCTTAAATCCAGGAAGAGCCTGCCCACGCCTCGCTAGCAAAGAGCTCTCCAAAGGGAGCAGCAACAGGATCTGTGGTAAATCAGAGGCTATGCAGCCTCATTCAGCCCAGAGACAGGCTGAGCTCACAGGACACCACTGATGCTGAGAAAAGATGGAATTACTACAGGTATTTACATAATCAGCATTGCTAAGACAAGATACAGTAAAAGCAGCAAAAGCCCTATTAATTATATTATTCTAAACTTAGCGTTCTCAACCCAATATGGAGTTCTCCAGGGGAATTTTCCTGATTATTTTTTTTAATCAGCTAAATTATAGCCTTCCAAAAAACTCCAGGCAAATGACAGCTCATTCTTTGAGAAGACTGCTGTACAATTGGACCGGTGAAAGACCAAGATCATTTCCGTGGAAATATTCCCATTTCCCATCCTAATTACTGGTGGATTAGTTAATGCCACTGGAATTATAATAATTTGCCTAAGTAGCAGGTTTTTAAATAAAGATAGCAACTGCATTTGGAAGCTCCTCTTCCGCACATCATTTCGACATACTGTACGTCTGTTTACTCTCCATGCATGAGTGGCTATTTTGTCCCTAAAGATCCAAGATAACAGGATAACAAGGCTCCTACAAGCACACAGACACTCTCCTCTCTTCCCCCTCGCAGGGGTTCCCGTTGGCAGGATGATCAGCAGGCTGATGCCCTCCTGCCAGCTGTCGCCCTGCCGCGCCTCAGGCCCGCAGCGCCGCCTCCGCTCCCCCCTGCACGGCACGGGCACCGGGCGGTTACTGCAGCCACCAGGGACTGATTACCTCCCCACCTTCAAAAGAGATTGAAAAAACCCCTCCGTCCACCTGCCAGACGCCACGCAGAGTGGCTAGCTGGTTGAAGACCACACGCCCTCTCATCCCAGCTCTGACCTCCAAGCAAAACTCTTCCCACTGTGGAGCTTGTGGCTCTGGGCTGATCCCCAGCAGTCGATCGACTCCCCCCAGGGTGATACCATGCACCACTTCAACCATTTGTGGACATTTTCCTCCTTTCCTCTTTGGCTGTGTCTATCTCAGCGCAGCTTCCAAAAGGCTACGAGCTTTTTCTTTTTCAGTAATTCATTTGCACGAACAAAATCACTTAGCAATACGCCCAGCGAAGCCTTCTGGAACAGGCTAGGCATCGCTAACTTGGCACCGCTGGGCTGGTTTTAGCTGGCTTGATTGCTTTTCCCCCTTCAAAAATAAACAAAGTATTTGGAGGAGAGAGGACTTGTTCTCAAACTAAACTGACCTCTCCAAATCTTTGCAGTATGCAGCCTCCTGTTGCACCAGAGTACAACAGCCATGCTCAGGCTGTGTCCACCAGGCTCCAGCAGCCCACTGAGTCCTGGTGAAAAGCATCCGTCCGTCCCCTCATGTCCACCAGCCCTGGCCTAGACACTATGAGGCCAAAGTCCTGCAACAACACTCACCCTAATCCTGCCCTGAACTCACTCCTGACAACTATACCTCCTATAGGCTAAGCAGCAAGATCATCCAGAAAGCATCTGCCCAAATACACAGCATTTTGAAGCTTTTCCAGAGTTGCTAAGCGCTGTTTCTCTTTCACATTCATTTTGGCCATTGATAAAAATCTCTTTATAAACCTTGCAGCAGTGCAGAATGACAACTGGAACCTAAAATTGAGCCTTTTTCCCCTCTGACTCACTGAAAAAAATCTCAAGTGTAATGTTCCTCCTCAGCCCATGTTGATTTGTTGAGTCTCAAAGGTGTGTTGGTGCCATGGCTAGGGCTAGCAGGAGCTCACAGGGCCACCACTCTGGAACTAGGTGGGGGTCTGCATGTGTAGCACACGTCTGCTTGGGAGACTAGGTCAATGAGAGATTAATGGTAAAGCCACAAAAGGAAATCAGCTGCTGAACTCCAACCAAAAGCCAAAGGGAACCGAGTGATTAACATTTTGAAAATCCTCCTTGTAAATCAGAGGCTATTCTAAGGAACAAGATAGGTTAGAAATATCTCAAAGTAAAAGAAAAACTATATTCAGTTATTTGGGAAGACAGTTCTTGCACTTGTTAGAAGCTCAAAAAACCGAGCTATTTTCACAGTTCTTATATTACACCTTCCTTTTTTGGTGGAAAATGGGCCCATTCTGAACAACAGCAATATACTGTTCCAGGCTGAGGCACTCAGCACATGCAATATGCAAAGGTCAGAATCACTGCTCCCATTTCACAGAGGGCACAACGGGAGGCAGCAGGGGCTCTGAGGACACCTTTCCTGCAGTGAGAGGGAGGATTATATCCCGGGAATGCAGAGCCCCTCTTGCAACTGCAACTGAAAAATAATACTCTTACACATGTAGGCAGCAAGTAGAAAATATTGGCAGGAGCCCTAGCGTGGTAATGCCCAAGTGTGACAGGAAACCTGAATAACCACTTATCTTGTGGCATAGAAGCACCAGGGGCCAAATTCAGCATGATACTCCAACAAATTCGGTAAGCATACCAGAGACTGCTTGATAATAATTTTGCCTGCTGCCAGAAAAAAAAAGACCTTTTAAAGTTTATGTATGTAATCTAAGTTCATTTTTTCAAAGGGGCAATGTGACAGCTCTGTTGGAGATAATCGAGAAACCCGGGGGCAATTAGGTTTTAATGCTGTGACAGTGGGGAAGTATATCAACCTCCTTGTTATAGCCACAAGTTTCTTGGCAAAATATTCTATAATAAGGCACATGGGAGATCGTCATTTCTTTCCAGAATATATATCTTTTTGTGGTTAAAACCATGCAAGGAATTACTTGCAGATTTGCTGAGGCCAGTCACAGCTACAGCACCCTATTTCATTTGAAATAAATTACTACAGTTATAATCTTCATCAGGTGGAAGAAAAGGAAGTTTTGCAGATATAGTCATCTTACACAAACTGAAGAACAGGTCTGATAGCGGGCAGTGCTACAGAGGGCACTGGTTTCTCTGGTACATCTATGCCTGACGTAGGGGTGTTCTTCAGCATCTCTGGTTTGGCTCCTGACTACCTCACAACTGGCAAAGTACTCTTCCCAAAGTCCCAGGTAAGGGTGTGGGAATGCCCCTAGAAAAATGGAAAATCTGAAGCACAGAGAAGCCAGCTGAACTATTCACAGGATGTATAGTCCAGAAACAGGTACTTAACCTGGACCCTGTTACTTTCTTCTGTCCACACACTGCCATTTCCCACTTGTTGACAAACATTTATGAGCACATCCTCTGTGGAAACTGAACACCTAAGCTCTGCCTCAGCCTGTTGCAACACCAAGAATGAAATGGACATCACTATTCCATGGAAATCTCAGCTGTACTCCCTGAGCCTAAAAGTCCCATCTAAAAATACGTATTTTCATTATATTCCAGAGCAGTTCAGCAAAGCAAAGGTTTAGAGACTCCTACCCTGCCACAGACTGCTGATGAGCTGCTCATGAGACTGATACAGCTGAGAGCAGAACTGCCACCCACCCTGTCCCTGTGCCCTGGTGCTCCAAGTGCAAAATGCAGCTGGTCTTACCCTCCCCTCCTTACACTTTGGGTATGAGCACTCTTACACTTCTTCTCCAGTTCCATGAAAGCTACCTGACTCCTCCATCATTTCTCACAGTGGTCTTGCAGAGAAAGAAGATGGAAGGAGACGTGAGTTAGTGCTCAAGGGGATCATGCCCAAGCAATGTGCTAAGCAGCCCATCCCTTCTCCACTGTAATCCCCCTTTCCTCCCCACACCCTCCTGACTGCATGAGTTCAAAATCAGCTTTAGCAAGCCCACACTGTGGGACATAAGAGCAGTATGAGCTTTGGCAACAGGTCTACAGCACCCAGCAAAGCACCAAACACACATCAGCTAGCCAGCATGTCTCATCTGCCAGGGCAAGGAGCCCTGATGGGACATGATGCTCAGACAGCCACCTGACTCGCAGCTCCAGAGCCCTGACCAACTGCAATAGCTTCCAGCTCCCTCCCCTTCTCCCTGAAGGCTGTAGGCACCAACAGCAGCAGCAAATACAGCTGGAAATCCAGCCAGTGTTGTTTTACATTCAGTTTGCACAGATGTAAACTGACCACTCAAGGCAAAGGAGAATCATCTTTCCTCAGCAGTCGAAGGTGAAATGATGCTCTGTTCTCAGCTGTCCGTCCTCCTCTTCTCAAAGCTCCCCATGCCATATGAGTCTGCTGCCCTTTGCTTTTCCCTCCCATGAAGCTGATTCCCACATCACAACCTGTACTGCCACAACACAGAAAGTACCAGACTTCCAGCAACAGAGAGATGGGGAACAAAACAAGGAACTCATGATGAAAGGCTACCTATTCTCAGTCTTCTCTCCTAGTTCTGCACTCAGACTTTGTACCTGATAATAGTTTGGTTTTATATGCAGGTCACTCAGTCATTCTTCTCACATGTACATCAGGCACTGCTGAAAAATGTGGCCATTATCCATCAAGTCCTTTGCTGTAGTCAGCTTCCAGCAAAAGAGTAATAGATGCACTTGTGTTGTCACATCATTGTCCAAAATGTCAGGGTAAAAAGCCCTGAACATTAACAACTCCCTAAGGAAATCAGTTCTTAAAAAAATAGAACAGGAAGAAAAAAAGTGAGAGGGACAGAAAGATGCAGAGCATCTCTTTTTACCAGGGATGAATTATGCAGAATAGTGCCCCGACTAGCTGGTATGCCAGCCAAGTACCCACACTGTGGTTTTATTTCCACTGAAGTTTACACTGTGTCTGGATAAAGTAACATGTGCAAATGTTGCCTTTAATTTCCAGGATCCAGAATTAGAAATAGGCTTCCCTTTGGACATCATATATTAAAAGAGACATATCAGTCTGAAGGGCAAGTGTAATCTCTTCACAGGGCACTTGCATTAAGATTCAAACAGCTCAGTGAGGTTATAGTATCAGCCAGTGCAATTCATAGACAGTAAGGGAAAAAGGGGGGTGGAGGGGGAAAGAAAAGAAAAAGATGAAATTACAGATGACAAGCAGGAGTAGTCAAAGTTAGGAGGAAGAGGAGGTCACGCATACAAACCAATCAAGGTGGCACAGTGATATTTTCTTGGTGCAGTCCACCTCTATGATCTGCTTTTAAAGGATTTGTGAAAGTTCAGGGAGAACTAAGCAAAGCTTCTAGTCTTTTAAAGCTGGGTAAAAGGTAGACATGAACAAAGATATTTCTTTGCTGAGATGCACGGAAGAAAAGCAAACTGGAACAGGAGGGAAAGAATACCCTGTCCTGAACAGCCTGAAGGTGACTTCAGTGATCTCTAGTCACTAATTCCTAAAAGAAATCCCTGACTTGGGAGTACAAACCCTGCAGAGGAGCTGTTGCCAGCCCTGGCAGGCTTATAATATTGGTACAATTCTTATATCGCAGCTGCAAATACACACCACAATCTCAAATGAGAAAGACAAGGTGCAATAAATTTGAGAACGCTTTGCCCACCGTATTTTTGTTGAGTGCCCCTTTTACACAACACCTTACTGCAGCACAGTGAATACATCCAATAAAGATGCTCGTAAAAAATAGGAGATAAAGTCGGAGTTAGAGAAGACTGCAGGAATCTGGCTCAGAGAGGAGTAACATCACCAACACCAGAGACATCCCTTGCCCCTCCAAACTCAAACGTGTGCAGCCTCACCCATGCAAAGTCTGAAAAGGGACCTTACAGCCCATGTCCCACACAGTGCCCCTTAGTAGAGGGGAAGCGTGGCCACGCTCTCAGCACTACAACCTACCTCCAGTGCCTTTTCTGGGCTTGTGTATGACTGATAAGTAATTGATACACAGGAAATGAATGTGAGGCCACCACCAAGTCTGCTTCTGCATACAAATGCAGGCAGCTGAATGCGAATCGGTGGCAAACGCTGCAGCCCTGCCATTCCTGTGGCATAGCCAGTATGGATGTGCTTAAAATATCTCAACCTAAAGTATTTCACTTTGTATAAATGATTCTGGTGTGATTGCTCAAAGCCTTTTCAGAGAGGAAACAGTGGAGGTCCGAGGGGGCCAGATAAAAACAAAGATAATATGTTATGCAGACACTGCTCTGGATGAATATCTAGAGAAGAGAGAGACTTTAAGGGGCAACACAATAACAAACCAAGATAAAGAGGAAAGGCACACAAAGGCGAGCATGCAGCTCTCCACACACTTAGTCTTTAGGGACAATCTTCCTATTTTTTCCTGGGAGCCAAAAAAAGCTCCAAAACTAATCTCTGTGCACAGCCTACATTTGTACTTAATGCCAACTTTGCGTCTGCATCGAATTCCTCTACAGCGTAAGATCCAACAGTGTAAATAGGCTCATTCTCATTATTTTATCAAATTGTGTTAACTTTCTCTCTGCAGCATTCTCTGATGCTGGCAACATGGAGACGTGCAGGAAATGTAAATCACTCCCCTTTTGATATGATAACCGTAGCAGTGAATTGCATCCCAGAAATCAGCTCAGGATTATAGCTGAGAACTCACTGAAAAGCACTTAGCTGTGGCGTGGTGCCAGAAGGGTAAACTTCAGCTGGCAGGTCAGTGCAAGGCAGGCTCCAGTCTTGGGAAAGAAGAAGAATACATAACATCCAGCTATCTGTGGCTGCACAGACCTCAAAGCCAACAGCCTCAGGGTCAATATATAATTAAAGAATGTCAACAGGTGTTAAAAACAAGAGTATATTTAGGTATGCAAATTCATGTCAGAGCTATATTAAATATGAATTAGCACCTAGGAAAGCAACAGCCAGCAGTCTGTAAGATAAAATCTATTTGTCAGACAAATACAGATATATATAAACAATTGTAGCAAAAAAAAAAAAAAAAAAAATTACATTTCCTGTATGGAACATGTGGTAGAGAACATTTTAATAATCATTTTAATCATATATCATTTATTAAAATAATTTTTCAGTTTCAAAGATTCAGCAGATGTTGGAATGCAAATAAAGATAATCAGAATTGTTTTCCCAATATCTTATTTTCATGTGTAAATGCCACTGTTAACAGCTACTAGCGTTAACCCTGGCCAGAACTCCACTGAATTTAGTACTGCACAAACGAAAAAAATAAAAAGCTGTCTGAACCCTAAGGAATTTGCAGCTCTAACAGAAAAGAGGCAGCAGATGGATATAGACAGAAATAATCAAGAAGAAGTCGTTACCAAGGAAGGAGTTAAGTCTCAGCAAACCAAATCCCTGATTGCTGGGAGCCTTGAGCAGGCACCACAACAAAAAGGAGTTTTGATCATCGGTGCCCCGCACCACACGGAGCTCTGCACCTCCTTCATCTTCCTCCCTCTGCTCCATCTGTCGCCTCCACGCTTGCTGCTGATCGTGTCTCCTTCACCCACTACACTCGGGCCTTTCACAGGGAAACTCTTCAGGCTGAGGACCCTCACGTACAACCTACTCACTAGCACTGAGCATGGCAGGGCTCTGGTCACAGAGACAGAGAAAAACGTTCATGAACAAAACAGCTCATTAATTATAACGTTTATTAATAACTACTCCAACAGAGTATGAGTGTGCATGTATAGGAGTCTGAAGTTGAAATGAACACACACAAAACCCACGAAAAACGAGAGGCATCCATCAACACATAAGCAAGTGCCTTCTGATGGTTTTCATTCAGTTCACACACCTCTTGCTCGAAATCTGAGCCAAGCAGAGGAGAGGAAGAGTGGCTGGCACATAATTATCTTGTGAAACTGAGACACTCCATCAGTAAATACATCTCCTATGCCCCATCTCAGCTGCAACCTCCAGAGGCACCACGCTACATACCATAGTGATAAAAACTAGCCCGACAAATAGCTACGACAAACAAGCACCATAAAAACATTTAAAACAGTTTTCTGTAACAAAGATAACATCTGCAGGATACAGCGTTCTTGCTGGAAGGTTTTATTTCAGCACATTTGCCTCAATGACCTACTTATTACTACACTTTTCGGGCTAATTTTAAGTCAATAAAGTATTTAATTTATATAACCAAACCTGCCTTTCATGACACAAGACCATTCCACATGGCTTTCAGCTTCTTAAATTAAATGTTTAAAAGTCACAAGATGGGAAAATAAAAGACTGCTGTACAGCATCAATCCAACCGTTCCTCATGCCCAGTCAGACCTGTACTGCAGGAGACTGCTCCCCTTCCAGTCTCCACTTCCACACTGTCATCGAAGGGTTAAACAACAAATTTAGCCATTAGAAAATTGGCAGTAAATGGTAAAAGGGTTACTTTTGCAACACCCCAGAACAGTACATGCTGCTGGGTGGGAGAAACAGCACTGAGCTTCCCTCCAAAGCTGCTCTCAGTGGCAGCGGAGACCAAATCAAATGAACATTTGGGTGCTATGAAGAGTTGTCTCAGCCTCAAAAGCCTATACTGAACACTTTTTAACATACTAATATTTTCAGTGAGGTCTCTATGAAATAAATCTTCAAAACAACTCCACCTGCATAACAAAAAAAAAAAAAAAAAATCTGTCATTGTGCACTTTTTATCTCTGTGCTAAGAACATCATGGACATGTATCTTGATAGCTAGAATTCAAGGTCCATGGAGACTTCACTCTGCACAGTTAGCCATGTTCCGTATCTACTAATTACATGACTTTTTCATTAAGATGTATTGAATTGCAAGGTAAGGCAGCTCCTACATAACAGCATGCCTAATAAAGTGTTAGCTTCAACTTCCATGCTTAAACGTGCAATGGAAGAAATTTTCCAATGCAATTCAAACCTCAAAAGTGGAAAAGAAATAGGATGTAAATGGACCTCGCTTGCTCTTAAATCACCGTTAGCAAACCTGAATCTCTTTAAAGCCTGGTAGTTTCAAATCAGGCCTATTTAACTTGCAAAGATAGGCCTGGGTTTACTGATCACTTCCAATGCTTATAAAAGCACTCTTAAAAAAAAATTAGAGTAATGAGAGACATAAACACATAGCTCAGTTGCTAAAGGCTCACTGGAAAAAATATGTGGTAATATTTACAGCCTCCAAGCTATGCTGTTGTCAGTGCTATTTCTATGCACACCAGAATGCAGATTACAGGCTTGCCAGTTCATACAGCAAGGGGGAAAAAAAAGAACCCTACAAGAGCAGAGGTGAATTGGTATTTCTATTTGCTAAAAGCACAAGTATTCACTTCCAGAATACGGTCACAGCAGCACAAGACCATTTACTTCTCAAGTTATTATTTCCCAACCTTTTTTCAGTGCAACATTTTGTGCCCAGATTTCCTACTCAGAGTCCATGCTACGCCCTGAATTTTGAACTACTAACAACTGAAGACATTTTCCCAGTTGCTATAGAAATAAGGCAGGCTTATTGTTACTTATATTATGGCATCATCTAGAGGTGCTTTTAATTAATCAGAGTCCCTTCTTCTACACCTTTCAGAGAAGGACCAGAAAAGAAGTCCTTTTATAATAAGGATGAAGTTTTCAAATATACAAGTGGTGACTATCTAGAGAACCTAGATTTTAAAGGAATGAGATGAGGAAATAAATACACACACATGGTCTGGCTAAAGGTGAGTGACCCAGCTCTTACACAGAAGCAAGGGAATGCCTAAATGAAAAGAAGTGCAGCACCTTCCACCTGTATGGACAAGCACAGACCAAACACACTGCAAGATCTAGATACTCGATGCAGCTTTTTGCTTCCCTGCTCTAACTGCTTGTGAAGGATTTCACTTATGAACCACCACTGAGAAAAATGAAAAGTTTCTTCCCACGCAAAACTAAATATGATTTTCACTTTGTTATTTTTCATGCCATGCTAAAATAAAACTACAATGGAGTTTCAATTGATATCTGATATATCACTCCCATTACAACTATTAAATACTCATTTTTATGGCCTGACAGAGATTCTAAATATAATATTTACAGGCACAAACACATAAAAACCCACTGCAGTTAATGAACTAGAACAGACAAGGGATTTCTGGCTTTTATTCTACTGCAGACATCTTGTGCAAGCCAGACAAGTTCCTTAATCAGCCCTTAGACCCAGGCTTCCTCCTCCATCTAATGAACAGGTGAGCTGCAAAAATGGATCACTACCTAGGATGTGCTCTGGAGCTGTGCTGTCAAATAGTTAGAAAAGCCACTAACAAATAGTATAAATCCCCATCATCAACTGTAAGCAATTATCAAATGTTTATTAGCTTCCAAAGTGAAGGCTAATAAACCTGCTTATTTTAGCAGATAAAGTTAAATTACCTTGATTGAAGTTGCTAAATGTTCCAAGATGAACAACTATGGCTTCGTTTGCTTTTAGTTATTTTTGATGAAATGTCAGCTCAAAACCCTGAAAGATATTTCCTAGTTATTTAGGCAATGTGAAATTTGGGCAGTTATTTTTCAGGAAACATGGCCTGTCTGACAGGTTTTAAATGAATGAAAGCGATATTATTACGATTATCATTAGAAGAAGATGTCCCTCATCAAAATGTGTCTGGATTTTAATTGACAAGGTCTGGGTTAATGCTGTGAAAATGCCAATGAAAGCAAAGCCTGTGGCTCAAACTAATTGTCAGCACTGAGCAACCTCAACCTCTAACCCACCACAGATTTATCACTGTGTGCACACTGTACTCACGACAAGAAACATTTGAATTAATCATTAACAACTAGAAATTCCTCCCAGACAGAAGGCAATCAGAGTGCAGGGCTGCCCACCCTGCACTCCCTTGCTCCCGAGCCAAGGAGAGGTGCCTACAAGCCTTCCTAATGAGACAGACTTGTTTTCTTGTTGATTCACCATCTTTTAAGAGCACTGCAGGGGAATCTTTCAGTGGTCCTAATAGGAGAAGAAACATTTGTTTGAGCAAACTGCAGTGTACGTATGGCTAAATGTCCTCCTACCTCCCTGGCCACCCTCTCCAGTCAGCTCCAGCACAGACAACAGAAGCATACAGCCTTCACAGAAGAGGGGATGGTGGTGGTATAGTGTGACCACACAGGGTCACACACGAAGCAAAGCCCAGTGCAGAGGCTAAGGGCCTTCCTGATTCCCACCAACACCTATCCAATTGGTCTCCCTTCTCAAGAAAGGCCAGTCCAATGCACAGCATGCTTGGTCTCCAAGCCAGTAAATCAATCCACTGTGCTTGGCCAAGGCACAGTGACTGCTACTCAGCATGTACAGCCCACTCCTGCTCCCAGCTTTCATCTAGACTCATGTCAAATGGTGGCACCAGTTTTTACTATAGCAGACTATGCAGCTGAGCATCTGCCACTTGGGCTGTCCTACCAGTTAATTCAGGGTAGGTCCCACCATGGCCACGAGGACTTGTCCAGCTGGAGAGCAGCACCGTGGGCTTCCTCTGCAGTGGTGGTTGTAAGTTACAGGGCAGCAGGCCACATTGGTAGAGAGACCAAGAAGCAGTCAAAATCCCAGAAGAGAAGCCATCAAAGAATGAGGTGCAAGCACAGGCACAGTGGTCCTCTGCGTTTTGGTGGCACCACTGGGACAGCACAACAGTGCAGAGAAGAACTTATAACCTGTCTGCTTCAGCAACAAATTAAGTCACACTTGGGAAGGTCCCCTCAGCTGCACTGGCAATCAACACCACTTCTGCCACCCAATTTCGTAACTAAAACACAAACTGGTCAATAAAAAACTTCCTCCCTGGCTTCTCTTTTACTTATATTTTCTCTATCCCAGCACACTGGTGCAGACTGTCCAGAATATTGCTGAGCAGGAGAGAAGCTACGAGCCTCCAGCACCTGACAGAGGCATGAGGTCTGCCAGGGTAATGGCATGCTCCTAAGCCTCACGTTGTCTTTTACAACTCTTTCCTCCAAATGCCTTGGTTCTCAGCTTCTCCATCTGCGCGGGTTATGGCATCATCACAACACAGCTTGAGCGCACGTCAAATTGTTGGTCCCCCAGCCCAAGTCTCTATAGGACATCTGATGCAAAATTAATTAGTTCCTTCTCACATGACACGAAGGCTGGAAAGCACAACAGCATTGACAAGGCAGAAAGAGGAAAGTCTCCCAAAAGATCAGGAGTATTTTTTGAGGTGAAGGAAAAGGAATATGGCCACTAATGTCAAAAGGCACCAAGCTCTCGTAAATGCAGCTGCTTAGCCCAGCTAGTAATGAGGAAAAAAAAGAAAAGGAAAAAAAAAACAAAAAGAAAAAATAAATCTGCTTGAGTAGTCAGGGGAAGACAACAGAGGGCATTTGCTGCGGTGAAGGAATAAGATGCTACCTTGCTTGGAGGATGCCAGTGCCAGCAGGGCAGCAAGGGCTCTGCTGGCCCCTTCCCAGTAACTGGGAGGCAAAGACTGATAGGGGCATTAGCCCATCAACAGGAATGCTGCTCATTTCACTGTCCCTTTTCTCTGAGGTGAAAGGCAACAGTTTCTCCTCCCATTCAGCTCCACCAACCATGGCTTTCCAGTTTCTGCTGTTTTCTATATATCCGCTGCAGAAGCTAAAAGCTGGAAAGCTCCCATTAAACGATGCCAACAAGAACTCTCCATTCACAGCTAATGCTTGGCTGCACACATTCTCTCTTATTTCCAAATGTTTTCAGTATGTTTCAGCTTCCCTTCATTAAACAGATTCATAATTATTTGCAGCACATCTGAAGAACTTTTACAGCAGGACTGTGCTTCCAAATATAGTCTCCCAGCTACAAAAATCAGCATGACAGCATCAGAAAGAGCTTTGTGTTGATCAGAGGTAGAGCTCAGAAAGAGAAAACTAGAAGCCACACGATCATGATTTAAGTCAGTGTCTTAGATCAGGCAGCAATTTGGCCCTTTTCAAAATCCTAGGTATTTCTTAGAGCATCACCTCTCAGTTAATCATCAAATTACTCAGCAACCATGACAATAAATTGCACACTTTTGTTATGTAGAATTGAGACTTCTTGTACCTTAACTGAAAACTTGAGCAGCCTAAAGGATTTTTCTCATCTAAAGAGACACTGTTAATACAGAAAAGTATCTGTGGAACACTTGACACCAGTTACTGTTGTGGCTTTACAAGGCTCTTGCCATTGCACATTTCAATATCCTTCAGACTAAGCAAAAGCTTCATTCAGCAAAAGTTACACTAAATGCTTATTTCTTTATCTCAGCCCCAAACAGACAAAAGTTGTCAGGGCTTTCTAAAATCCTCATTCACACATCCTACAGAGCTAAGGAAACGCATCTTTGGCACTTAATTGTGCTGTGCTGGCTCTGCAGTGCTTAGCTGAAGCTAGTAGGACCAGCATGCAATTATGAGACCAGAATGTCTCCTGAAGCACACACAGAGCCAGGGCTTCCAGCAATTATTCCTGGGATCCTTAAGACAGAGGTTCTTCAGGGACAGAACTGCTCCTTTAGGTAATTACATTCCCAGGACTACATGGTGCCTGTCAAACTCTCCCCCCTCCACACCACGGGCCAGTTTTTGTGGATCATTATGAAATAAATATGTCAACCTGAAGGATGAAAATACAGCAAGCTGTAGCTCCTCTGAACTGAATGTTACCAAGTCATCACTATAAAGAAACAAACCGTTGTCCCCTGTCTGTACTGGGACGTGGGTGAGTCCCCATCACACACACAGGCCTTTATCAACTAGGATGCACAATTAAGCTAAAATTTGTCCAACAAAAGGTAAAAATGACTATATGGGTGTTGTCACAGCCGCAGGCAGAGCAGTAAAGGCTCTAAAGCATTCCGAGTGAGCAGTCCCACATGTGACATTCTACACTAAGCTTTGTTCTGGCAACATTCCCACTATTTGAGGAAGAAAATACAGTATTCTCCTCGTTTTCTGTGAGGTTGGATGTAAGGCTTAGAAAGCTGAACTACTTTAACTACGTGGGAGAAGAATAGTAGTTCATAATTAATTTTCCACATCAACTGTTGGCTGCCCTCCTCTTCCTCTCTGCTAGGCTGCAAACTGCCAGTGGATACTTATCCAAAGAGTATCTTATCCACACAGCAAAAAGCATGATTATTATTAGCTAACACTTTCTAGTGGGTGCTAGCCAAAAATAAGCCTGTGTGCAATGAGAGCAAATGCAGCCCTGCCTGACACTGCTTATCATCCAAGAGATCCAAAAATGAAGGGGATAGAAAAGCAGGATGTGGAGAGCAAGATGGATAGAAGGCTGCTAGCAGATAGGGAAACATTCTCAGAAGGTTTGGAGCCAGCTAATTTCAAAACATCTGCAGCCTGAAGAAATACATGCCCTTTTCCACCTAATTTGGACTCTCCCCAAAACATGGCCCATGGGTTGCCAAGTAGCATCTCTGCAGAGGACAAGGGGCTCCAAACTGCTTCAATTTCTCAGAGAAAGGTGTAGTCCATTCAGGGTTAGCACTTTCCACTCCTCAGTCTTCAAATTTCTCAGAGACTAGAGAGCAAAGTAATTACAAGTAGGTCATTGATCCTCACAGGAGAAAGGTCTCCAGAAGAAAATAAACCACTACTTTGTCACACTTTCTGAAACAACAGTACAAACATCAGAGTTCAGAAGGCAGAGAGCATAGGCTCACAAAGCAGGAACAAGCCCATCTGTATGACTTTGGGCAAAACCATTGGCCTCAGCACTTCAAGAGGATAGGGAAATGACTACTATATTACTGTTCTGTTATTGATATCTTAAGAAACTCTGAAACTAACATGAGATTCTTATTTTCTTTCAGAAATTCAACTCGCTTCTGCTGCTGATATCAGCTTTTTAATTCATTTTGCACCAAGATATTTGCTATCAAAAATTGTGCTTTGATATGTGTCAGGTTGATGGCTTCAATAAAAGCCCTGTCAGGAGAAGCTGAGTGAAGAGGATTGCAGAAGTGGTGTCATCAAGGGAATTGATACGTTAACAGCCAGTCTGCTGATCTTGCAACAAAACATGCAAACATAATAGCCATTTGATTTCCTCACCCTGGCAAAATAGTTCAGAGAAACACTAGAAAACATTTGCATAGATGTTACTCATGCAAACGAGCTCAGTGAGCTCACTGATAAAAAACATACGTAAGAAGCAATCCTGCACACTCTCCTTTTGTCCTATTTGGTGTGCAAAACTCAGTCCAGAAGAAAGACAACTTTATTCAGCTTTGAATTTAACTTCAGGAATTCAAGCAGACATCTCATGACGCTCGCACTGAACTTTTCCTTCTAATAATGCAGGAGGACAATTTTAATGACATATTTTCAAACACAGCCAGTAGACCTGCACCCCTCATCAAGTCATTGGAAAGTTACATTAAGGTCTTATTTTGACATTAAATCAGTGCTTGTTTCTGATTTAATAAATGAAATCATGCAAGAAGCAAGACAGATTTAAAGCGAAAAATAACTTTTTTATCAGAGCACATAATATAGGGAGTGAGAAAAGGACTCCTGCCCACTGCTCTGCTATAGGCCAAGCAGGGCTTGGATAAACAAGTTCTCTGCTTCACCCACATCACAGACCATCACAGCTGCAAAACTACCTCTGTGCCATCCTGTAACACAAGATTTTGTTCACTTGAACTGATTTACAAAATATTTGGGAATGGTAAAAAATGTGATGTTGCAATTTGACTTAAAAAAAAAAAAAATTACAGCCTAAACAAAGCAAAATTAAAATTTCCAAAGCAATTAATCTGAAAAAGGTGAATTACATTGAAGACTTTTGTCCATGTAATGAAGACAATTAGTTGCTATGACATCCATAAAACACATTAAATGAACAGGGTTTATTCCAATTCTATTTGCAAGATAAAATGTATTAACTATGTTTAATGGCTACTTAATTTTTTTCTCTTATTTATTAAACATCCTTTTTCAGCAGAACAGATAATTTTACTAACCAGATTCTACTGATCTAAAGAATGAGCAATTTAAGAAAAAAAATATTTCTTTGCATGTTATTTACAGATCTGTTTAAAATAGTACTTAACACAATAAGATTACCATCACCACAATTGATTACATGCTGCTAAAAGGGAATCTACTTGTCTCACATGAGCACATGACATTCTGCTGCAAAGATGAATGAGTTCAGCTAACATGATTTGGACACATGTTGCCATTTCCAGCAGCTATAAGAGCAAACATGGGTCCCAATGTCATTTGGTGTTACTGTAATTGCTTATAAACCCCTCTACTCATGAGAGTAGGACACGTAGAAAAAACTGGCTCAGATCAGAGCAGTGACCTCAAATGGATCCACACCCAAACCTTGTGCTTTGCCCTACAAACTGGGTTCCTCAGCCAAGCCTTTGTGCCTCCAGCTGTGAGTATCAGATGCACCTTTTGCACTTGTGATTGCATGCAAATCACAGACAGATGTTTACCACTTCAAAGTGACCTAGAAGTGACTCTGTTCCTTATCCACCATCTGTAAAATGGGGATAAGTAGCACTTTTGTTTTACAAGGGTCTCATGGGAACAGATAAAGTAGATGGTAGTCAATCATTCTGATAAGCTTGCATGAGCCCCAAGATGAAGTGAAAGGACAAAAAAAGGGTCTCAGCTACTTGAATGAACAACAGCAGTGTTCCCAGCTCTTTAAACTTTAGCACAAACTTCTCAGTCTGCAATGTTCATCTTAAAGATCAAGTTTCCACAAACGTGAGCTTTCCTTTAACAAGGACCAAGTCTTTAGATCTGAAAGTCACAAAGTAAAATGTAAAAAAAATTAACCAAAGCCCACTCTAGAGTTTAAAGCCTAAATAATTGTTTTGCATAAATCACTTGTATGGAAAACACTGAAACTGTGAGGTTCTGCAAAGTCCTGCAAAATCTCTGCACTGGACTACTACTCATGATGCAGCCTGAGACATGAACCTTAGACTGAGAGTTGGGCTGACTCAGGTGGGAAGAACGTGAGGAGCTCATCCAACCACCATCCTGCCCAAGGCAGCATCAGACACCATGGTCACACCAGCAGCCAACCCTTCTGGTGCAGATCCCCACATACCCTGGAGTACCTTGTGCACCTAGCAAAACACACACACTCCTTGCAGGGAAGATTTACATGCTTTTATCTACAAATCTCACATAGGAACAGAGAATAAACAAATTGCTGTGATTTCCACATTATAATAGTGCCAACTATTTCTCTGCAAGAGTCAAGAAGCCCTCTTCATTGTGAAATACCTCTCCTGTAGCCCTCCCCTTTGGGTATTATAATCACAAGAGCAAAAGCTCAGAAATAAACAGAAGTGAAGATGGTAACAAAAGCATAAGAAATGCTCAACAACCTCTTCTAGAAACCAAGTGCCACTGGAGCAGGCAGAGGAATGGAACAAGCACTGCAGTGGTTTTAAAGATGAGAACCTCTCCTCCCTGACAGTAGTGTTGTTTTCTTGAAATGCCTGTACAAATTAACAGCATATGCTCTGGTTGGAACAGACCTTTCTTGACCTTCAACATTTAAAAGTTAAGCACCTAATTTAAGCTATTCCCACCAACCTTTTCTGCAGTTGCTGGAGACAGGCAGTCTCCAGACCAGCAGAGCTCTACTGAAGCATGAAAGTTTGAGGCTACAATTTCCAGAGGTAACACTGCTGGTGCAACCAGATTAAAAGTAGAATGAATGCACACTCACCTGGATGCCTCATGTTTCCTTAGAGACTTTTAAGAAAGCCTTGACTTTTTTATTTCCTTCCAACCCCTCCTGCCCATCACTAGTACCAAGTGCACATGTTACACTGCTGCTGTACTTTTCTCAGCAAGACTTTACTGCTGGTTCAGTCATATAAGAGAAGTCAATACCCATGTGTTAAATGAAAAGGGATAGCATGATCTGATACCATTCCAGTGAGATCTTGCAATCAATACCTTAAATTATGTTTTGGTTTTTTTTAATCAGCAAACTTTGCCTTCATAGAAATAACTTGGCTTAGATAAAAGAATCTATAGAATCAGAAGCCTAATAGATCAGCACCCTAAATGCTTCTACAGCATAAGCTTCGTACACTTACATTCCTTAAGTCCTAGCCTTCAATTTCTTGTTAAAAATAGTTGCATGTTACAGCATAACCAAGACAATGTCTGTGTGAACATGAAAACCTCCACATGCAAAAATTTTATGTGCTACACAACAAAGGGGGCACATACACATATGCAAGAAATTGGTATTGTTTCTGTCCTTGGCAAACAACGAGAGCATACAAAGCACAGAGGCAAGCAGAAGGCTCTATTACAAATGGGCTACTTTCAGCATAATTTTTTTTTTTCATCTCTTACTCTCTGAACTGCAAACATTAGGGAAACACAACAAGTGGGACTTTAAAAAATGTGGATTCCTGTCAGCAATTATCCATCACCAACAGCAAAACACAACCATCAGTGGGCATTTTGTTTAATAAAGCACTTGGTATAACCATGCACCCCCTCAAGACCAAGACTTTTAAAAACACTTCACTCTTGATGAACACTCTCCAAATTCAGGAAGAGCAAAGGCTATTTAAGGAGGCACCATGAGCATGGAACATACAAAGCAATAAACACAAAGGCTGCTAATTTTCTATTTTCCCCATATGTAGACATTCAGAAAAGCATAAAAAGGCAAAAGCAAGGGAAAATTACCTACCTTACCAAACCTGAACGTTGGGCATAACTCGTTTCAGAGCAACATCGGTGTGAAGGTAAGTTCCTCAGGTGACTACCGACTGCAATTCCTTTCTGAGCTCCCCAGAGGCTTCAGCTCCCCCTTGTCCGTGTCCCTGAGGAAGATGCAATGTCTTCCAGTATTTCAGAGCCTCAGCTGCAAAAGATGCTGTTCAGAAAAAGGAAAGAGAAGAAGGTGTGGCATTAAATTCTAGGGTCAGTTGTTTGGCAGATTCAGAGCAAAACACAAGACAACATCGGATAGGAACGAAATGTCAAGGCAGGACAAAGAGTCTGTGACAATCCATCATGTGTGGCACCTTTGGAGGGCAAACTTTGAATTCAAGAACTGTGGTGCAAAGCTATTCTTGCTTTACAGTAGTACACCAGGAAACGAATGCCAGCCTGGCTGCTTTTTATTCCAGGCCAACATCGTAATAAGAAAGTCAGTCATACACTTCTCCAAAGGGAATATTTTAATTCATTGTGGCTTTTGTGCAGAATAACAGGACTTCCACATTAAAAGGAGTCTTAATACTTTGCACTCTTAAAATGGCTCTCACTCAAAGAATTCAAAGCTCCTAAACAGGCAAACAAATTAGGACCTTAGAGCTGATGGGTAGCAGTGGCTCTCAGCACAACATGCAGCAATGGGTTCTTGAAGCTCAGCCTCCAAAGCAGAGGTCAGAGACAGGTAAATGGCCCAAGCTTTTCTGGGATGGTGAGGGCTCAATATCACCACATTTTCTAGCTCACTACACTGCTAGATATGCTCAGTGTTTCCAAGAGGTTAGACCCTGGCACTAAACATGGACATGGTGGTCTCACTACAAACACCCAGCAACGGAGGCGACCACCTGCAGCAACACTTCCAGCAACCAAAAAGCTCAGAGAAGCACCAAGAAGTTTGAATGTTCATCATTGTCACCGCATTAATCGTGCCTAATCCCTGGCATACAGGAAAACACTTGAAGGACCATCCTTCTCCCATCCAGACAACACAGCCTGCAATGCAAGACCAGAAAGAGCAGCACAAAGCAGGCAAGGACTGAGCAAAGGGCAGGATCTGACCTTCCTAGGTCAGATACATGCACTCTAGGTGGTTTGTGTTCTTAAATTGGGCTCAGAGATGCTTTTCTAACATAAACTCAACACAGCAGCCCTAAACACAGTGTAACTTTGCTTAGAAATAAAAAAAAAGCAATTAAAAAAAAAAAGATACACAGACATTTATTCCTTAGCGGTCTCTTACACAGAGAATGCCTGTGGCAGCTTGAAATACCACAAAATCCCCTTGCATCCTCACAAAAAGTCCTGAAGCCATGAACAGGTTACAACTATCTGGAAAACCTATTAGTTTTGGGGCTTGTGAGAAGGAAGATTTCAGTGATCAGCATGTAAAACTGTCCATACTGAAAGTCAGCATCATACTGCTTTTTTAAAATATCTCTTATATTTATTAAAGGTCCACATAGCAAGCACGGTTATACAGATCAGACAATGAATTATATTCACTTTATTTAGGACTAATTATTTCACTGGTCCTTATGTAAGTGGTTTGTGTTACATTCCACACCTAAAGGTTCTACAAGTGGAACAGCTCAAGAGATACCCACAACAAGAGTCAGGACAGCAGAGCCCAGCCCTGCAACTCTTGGTACACACTTTCAGACCTTCTGCATCTCTTGAATTCAGACATGAAGGGCAAAATTGGACCTTCACAGTTTCTGTCCTCTTCTAGGTTAACCATGAAAAAAATCAGACTGCCAGCTGAAATGGCTGCTGAGTGACTTATGGGTATAGAAATGGCTGATGCTGCAGTAGTTTGATTTGCAGGTAGCAGCAAGACCTAATTCTACTGCTTTTAAGGGTTTTCTATCTCTGGAGACCACAGCTACAATTACTTTTTCATTTTTGCTCGTAAATTGTAATGCAAAATAGTCACGACAAAAATCAGTGCTACATTTCTGTGCATTAACTACAGCATCAGCTGAGTTGAGAAGTAGAAGTAACAATAATAAGACTAGATCATCATTGCAAGCTGAGTGCAGAGCCTGGTCTCAGGTTGGAAAAATGTGGTTTTGAAAGCTCCTATTTAGTACAGCTTGCCGATGCTCATTGGAAGCAAATCTGTTTGGTAGGTTGGCATGTTGCCTTAATTTGCTGCTATGCATGTGCATACGGTTTCTGTACCACCTGAATTCCTGCACTACTGGGTGGATAATAAATTACAGCAGAGGCAGAAGCACGCACTTCCAGCTCTTGGCCAGAAAAAAAACCCAAAAGCTTCCCTCACTCCCAGCCACTATTATTATGGGAATGTGAGCACAGCAACAACGAGCTGGAAAATGTTGCTGCCAGGCAGTTGCCCGATCCTACCGAAAGCAAAGAGTACTATGAGCATGCAGTGACAGGGGATGATGGGAATTAACAGGAGGTATGGTCATGGAGGGGAAAACAATTTTGGTCATGACAATAATGCAATGACTGTGAACCATTCCCATCTCTGTGATACAGGAAAGATAGTGCAACATAACCAAATTAAATCTGTGGCCAGAACACCCAGGAGCAGCAAGGTGCAGATGCTCCAGTCTGAATGCAATGTGTTTCTTTCACACTCTGATGATGTGCATCACACATACAGAGGGAGGGAGGCAGGCCAGGGACCATTTCTAGTCAGCAGCATAGCAATGTAAAAGGCTACTAAAAAATAATGCAAGGAATGCCTCATAAGTTATAATTTTTCTTGGCTCTGAAACTTCCAGGGGAAAACAGAAAAAAGAATTTTAAAAAATAAAAGCAGTCCTGTCTCCAAAACCTGCACGACTTTGTGAAAATAAAAACAAGCCCTTCCTGTTCAATAAGCCACTAGTTCCTCGGGGGCTAGTGTGCTAGCAGGCAACTGGCTTCCCTCTCACAGCCGGGGAAGCTGGAGGGCTCATCACACAGCTTCCAGGATGCTCCTCGGAACTCCTTCACTTTGGGCAGCTCCAGTTAGCAGCTGCCTTGCAGTCTGAAAAAGCCCAGGCTGATGGTGGTCTGCCAGAGCTACTGCCCAAGCCCAGAGCCCCACGGCCACCCCACGGTGCAGAGCAAGCCAGACACCAGCATCCCTGATAAAAAACCCACTCATTTCAGCCTGCAGCTGCTGTAAGAGCTGGCACTGCTCCTACCTGAAACAAAACCAAGTCTGAACTTACAGAAATGCCCCATGTAGTAAAAATCCCACAATTTCCATCAGTTTTAATCCTAAAATTTTTGTCCTCCCCTCATTCTTCTTTGATCAGACATTTGGATGTAACTGTCAACAAACTACAAGTTACTTTGATTATCCCACCACTTCAGATTTTTCCATTCAGTTTCTGGAGCCCTAGATTGAATATCCAGGTGTATTCCTAAATTAACATAGTTAAGTGGTATCAGATCAGTTTTCAAGTCACAAAAGCAGGCTTATAGATGTTCTCATTAATCAGAAAAGGCAGGCAAGACATTTTTCCAGCAAAACGAGTATTTCCTTTGGAGGAGTCTCAGTCCTTTACTGACAGAAAGCATGAATTTACAAAATAACTATAAATAACCCTTAGATGCAACAAATTAGGTCAAATACTAAATTTGAAGACATCACTTCTATCTTGAGATGCTCCCAGACCACAAAGCAGTGAAGGCTGGGTGACTGTCTCACAGGAAGTCTTGCTATACCTTTGCCCTGTTCTCATACTTTTCTTCAGGCCTCAGCTATTGATCACTGTCAGGGTGAGGACAGGAGCCGGCGGGACCTTTATCTGACCTAGCACGGTCATCCTTATATTTGAATACAGCTTAAGGTGCAGATATGACAATACTGGTGAGCATTAGCAGCTTTAGACAGGGCAAAAAGAGGTTATTTAGAAACTGAATGACATATTTGCAAGCAAATATTACAGTATAGTAGATACTCAAATTAGCATTAGTTTGTCTCATCAAAAATTAATTACAACCTACCTAAGTGCAATTGAAGAAATTAGTTGGGCAGAGAAAAGATTAAATATTTAAAGAGTCTGGTGACTTAAAATAATTGAAACCCTATCTCCTTGCTTAAATATTAAATTTATTTTATTTTTACTGCTAGTGTGACCATTAAGAAATCCAAACTCCATACATGTGCATGGATCCACGCAGACAAGTGTGACACACTCAGGTGTATGCAACAAGTTCACACATAATCTCATCACTTTCTTCTTTCCCAGTAACTAAACTTGGGTAAATATGTTCAACTAATACAGAGGAGCTCTACTGGCAAAGTCAGAAGAAAAGCTGTGAAAAAGGCAAAGAAAACGCATTTTTATTGCTAAGTATTTAACAAGGTCAACCTCCCCTGTAAGTGCAGGAGAAGCGATCCACCAGCAGACTCTGAACACAGCAGGGGATTACAGCAATTGATTAGCAGGTATATCTTCTAATTACAGCCTTGAACATTAGTCCCCCTACAGCTGAGCAGGCAACAACTGCTGCATTGTGCCATATCCTCAGGATCAAGCTGACTGTTCTCTGCTGAGCTTCAGGACAGCATGGCTTAATGCAATCCCACCACACCAGCTTCAGCCAAAACCAAGGGTTCAGCTGTCTCAAAGGATGCTCCTCACTCCTCACCATTCAAGGCGCCAGAGGAGCTGGCTTCTACATTTCATGGGATCTCTTCCTCTGCTCCTGCTACGTCAAGGAAGCTGTAGGATCAACAACTCATCCTGTCAGTTCCATCACTGGTAAAGATCTCACATTAATTTAGTGTAAAGGTGACACTGGTGAAGAAGGGAATGAAATGAGACTTTGAATCCCTCCTTCCTGAATGCTAATGGTAAGAAATTGGTAGCAATGCAACTCTGGCACCTTTCCAACTACAACACTTAGAGCATTGCCCACAGCCATGTCCCAGACATACTTTATCATTCTCAATGGCTCAGTACAAAACATAAATAAAACAGAAGTCGCCAGCACTACTGGCACTCAGCTGTTTTGAGGCATTTTATTTTTTTCCTCTTCCCTGCCAACAAAACAAATAGTGAAATAGCAGAACTGCAATTCAAGTGATAGCACCCATGATTAGGAAATTTAGTGGAGGCTGCTGGTGTGATGGAGTTCTTTGGGAAGTTAATTCAATTAAAGAATGCAGGCAATAATAAAATGAAGAATACATTGAGATTAATATAATGGAATACTGTGATATTGCTGAAGATCAGTGTTGGGTTTTGTCATCAAGTACAAACCAAGGGTATCTAGGACAAAAGGAAATAAGAACACAGGTTAATCAGGCTTGTTGTATGATCTATTCCCATCATAATATTATTGTTACATTATGAGATTCAGAAGTATGATTAATATCTTGCCAGGTTAGGAAATGCTAAGATACTGCACAAGTCTTGCTGCTAGCAAATAATTTCTAAAAATGAAATCAAAGAAATGCAAGGGAAATACTTCCAATTTGAAATGAAACATGCCTGCTGAAGGAGGGAGCTTGCATTAATGAAGGCTGCTTCTCAAGTTCAAAAGCATTAAGTTGAGGGCTACTGTCTGTCTAGCTGCTAACACTGCATTATACTATAAAGGTTTTTTATTATTATTACACCTACTACTACTACAGTCTGGTTACACTATAAAATATGATCTCTTGGGCTCCTTAGATTCATACATTTACATCTGCCCTTGTACTGAAGCTCCTTCATGAGATTATTGTTTCTTCTGTCAGTTCAATTGAAAGCAATGATGAAATTATAGCAATGCATATGTCCTTGTCAAATAATGCTTTCAAAGGGAAGGAAGCACATGTGTGGAAAAAAAGCAATGCTCAACAAATGTCCTGGGTTCAGGAGAGAATGAGTATCAAAGAGCTTGTACTTAGCTGGTCAGACCTTCAAAACAACTGAGTAATGAGATAAACCCAGTTCTTCCAAGAAGAGCTGACAGGTTTGTATCAGAGGCAGCTGTGTGATACAACCTTGCTGATGTGACAATGTCTAACTGGATTTCCTCTTACTCTAACTTAAAATGGGAATCTGACTAGAAAACAATCATGTCACTCATCTTAGTATCACAGTTACACTGCAAGCCCTGCTTTCACGTTGAGCATGGTGTAACTGCATTCATTGGCTCTACGTATAGCAAATTTGAAGCATGTTTCTCCAGCCCAAAGTGCATTTTATCAGCATTTAACTTGTTTGCCAGCTTGCTAAAAGGCTTAATTTCTGAATTTAGGATAGCAAGGTCCTTAATGCATTGGCAAAGAAAAATCACTACCTTTCTTTTCCTTTATCCTCTTTCTTTATCCCCTTTTTCACTGAGCCAGGGACAGACTTTTTGCAAAAATTGGGACAGTCCTTTCCAGCTGCCACTCTCCTCCCATGGCTCCCATAACCACACACCTCAGCCAGGGTGTTAACAAGGTGAGGGCTCCACTCTACAACCACAGCATCACAGAGGTGGGATGTGCAGTGAGAACCCCAACTGACCCATGGGAAACAAAAGCTGTCAATATATGCAACAACACAGAATATATTACGTCAGCCAGGGAAAAAAAAAAAAAAAAAAAAACAAAAAAAACATTATTTTTGGAACCATTATGAGATAAACTTATATGTGTATAAATATGCACTGAGACTGTTCTGGGATGCATTTTCTACATTCTGTAATTCAGGTGCATTCCAGGATGAAGGACGCTGTTTATTACTAGAAGGTTCAAATACCTTTGGATCTCTTTACCACAGCTGATGGCATGTAAGTGGATTGTATTACAGGATCAGAACATGAAAGCATAAGCTTTTTTAAACATATTGTCCTTCACTTTCTCTGTATCAAAGGTACTACCTTGACCACTATTAACTTTAATCTCATTTGAACTCAATGCATTTCTATTTTGCCACCCAAAACTGACTTCTCTGTATCTCTTTCAGACACGTTTTCACCTTCCTTTTACCTTTTCATTTATTTATTTTATTTTTGTTCAAGGACTCTCTCTTTTGAATACTTCATATTAAATTTCCCAGAAGTTCTGGCACTAGCCTCACTCTGTTCTCACTGGAATTGGTGAGATTTATGACCGGCCTGCATTAAGACCGGTCAAAAGAAACAACTATTTTCGCTGCCCTCATCTGTCACTCTTCAGAGATACTCTGCTTTGTGTTACTGCCATTTCTAACCCATTTTCTGTTAGAAAATGAATAAGTAAATGCATATCTCCATCTACCATTAAATGTCATTGCTAAGCAAATGTTTCGTCCTTTGCTAAAGTTGCTTATCTATAAAGTTATTTATTTAACTCTAACTTTATTGTTTATCTCTGTGGAACATATTGGGATAAGCTGGTATACCAAATGTTAGAGAAAATACAAGTATATTGGATTCTGTGGCACCTGGAGGACACACAGCTGTCAGTCAGTTGTCAAGTCAGAATCTGAGCAGGGTTTTTCATTATAAATTCAGCTTATTATTCTCAATGTTCTGATCTTAAAAGCCACACATAGCATCAAACACTGATGTATTTCCTGAGAGTCCAAAATGTGATTCTCCTTTGACACTTAAGCCAAATTTAGTTATATTAGGAAAAATAATTTGGTTTAGGGACTTTTCAAACTTTGAAAAGTTTTGTCCTATAAATTAGTTGTATACAATGTGCTCTTCATTCTGTTCGTGCAGTCTTACACTGTTAGAAGCCAGGGGAAAGGTAAGAGTTGACCAACTTTATAAACGACACAAAAAGGCAACCTCACTCAGCCTGAAAGTACATCAAACTCACTGACACTTGAAAAACACCACCTTAACTTCTGAAATGTAGCTTTTCCTATGCAGATTGTGCATTTGAAGAAAAATAAACTCTAGTTGGAAACCAACACAAAAGCCTGGGTATACCTCTAAAGCTTTTAAGTGCTCTGGTTTCAGCCACTAGTACAGGAAGGACAGAGTCATGAGGAGGGCATGCAGAGGTCTGGCAGAGTATCAGGGAGGACAAAAGGGTGATCAGATGCCTGCACCAGCCTACAAGACTGCAAGGGCTGCACCACAGAGACAAGAAGAGGCCAGAGGAGACACAGGGCTGCAGGGGGATAACAGAGCTTTTTAGGAGAACTATGGGGACTTCGGAGAAAGTTGATACAAGTTTTAAAAGACCATAAAGAAACAGGAGCACAAGCAAGCCCCAAAAGCTGGCCTTTTGGTACGCTGCCATCAACACATTTGCAATTACAAATAAAGACTCCATTAACATCTCCTCCCCTTTCCAAGTACACAAACTGCTCCAAATCTCTATTTCTGGACCAGGCTATCTAGTCTTACAGGCTGAACTACAGAAAACCTTCAATAACAACTGTGAAGCAATGAGCAATCCAGCATGGCTGCAGAAGGCATCCCCCCCCTCAGGCTCCATGTGAGAAAGATCTTGACTTCATCCACGTAAATATCTCCTGCTGTCTGCTCTCGGAGAGAGAAAGTTAGATGGACTTTTCCACCAAGTCACCAAACTATGTGGAATACTCCTGTTCACCCATAAAACAAGGCTCTGTCAGAGGGCTTCAGTCGGGTAAGGCTGGCTTCCTCCACATGCTGTAAATCCCAACGAATGGAGCAGAAATACAGCACTCAGCAGGCTGCACGGCAGAGCCAGCCTGAAGAGCAAGTACCTGAACTGCCTTCAATCTCATTAGGTGCTCGGTAGTCTCAGAGCAATATTTCGATTTGTGCTTAAAAATAAAACAGCTAAAAGTAGACTATCAAATGTAAAAGAGTTTAGAATAACCTTGTTAAGAAATACGCTGAATTCTCTTCGGACACAGCTCAAGACTGCTGACTCCATTTGAAGTCCATGATTAGTAGACCCCAGCCAGAAATATGTCACTAAGGCCAGGGAGAGCTTGTCATGAGATGAAAAGCCACATCTAGCCACCATCAGCAAAGAAACTGTACAATACACCTGAACCCCATCTCAATCTAGACATGGCCAAAGTGTAGTAATGAAATACATATGAAAACTATCCATAACAGGGGAACGTTTGAGACAGAAATTGGCCCTGTCACCAATAAAAATTTCTCTCTTTTACAAATGCACATTGACAGATAGAGTTAGCAGTGCTTGCAAGATAACTACCTGTGCCATTAGGTGGTTTCCTTCTCTTCCACACACATTTCACCATGCCAGCAAGTAATTCTGTTCCAGTAAAATCTCTTTGGAAATATGATCCCACAGAAATCATGCATGAGAGTTTAGTGTGCTTTGCCTCTTTTTAAAGCCCTTCTAAACCCCCAAATAATAGTATCATCAAAACCATGCTGTGGTTCTGCATGCATTTAAGTCAATTAGCACAAATTCATCTCAAGGGTAAATTTTTTTCAGGTCACTCACCCTTAAACAATTGGATAATGCAAAAACGCCCACAGCTCTCTATTTGCATAGCACTACAAATGCATTGAACACCACTAAAATAAAGTTCATTGACCTGAATTTATCTCTAGTGTAACTTCACTGACTTCAGTAGGCTTTTGCCAGTGATAAATTTGCCCACTGGGTTCTGGGACATGAAGTGACTATGAAATCACAGCTTGTAGAAATGTCAATGAGCAGGTTTGGATGCGGGCAAGTCTGTCCATCAAAATACTCTTCTCATTACAAATCTGCAAACCTTTGGCAGGTTGCAAAACGCTGCTATTAGAAACATTTTGAAAAGCTATAAATAGACTGCTCAACTCATGATAGATTATAACCTGCAAAGACTGCACGACTAGAAATGTCTATAGGTCTGGGTTTTTGGGGGGTGGATTTCAGGTCTTCTTTGAGTCTAGACAAATTTTCAGATTTCAAGTTTCCATAACTGTGTGAGCATGTGTGTGCCAAGAGTCACTTCTGGGTTCTTCCTGCTTCTAATGAAAAGTAGTATTTTAAGCCACAAACTGACACCATCCAAAGCAATTGAAAGGCCCTGTGAAATTCTCAGTGGAGAAAAACAAAACAAAAAAACAACACCAAGCAGAGAAAGGCATAAGTTCATACAAACTCATGTCCATGAAGCTTCTCAGTTTCAGAAGCCATCTGGTTTCAGATACCCCTTATCTGTCTCTCTCAAGCAACTTCAGAAATTTTGGTGAAACCCCCTGAACCCTTTAGCCAACCTGAAGCTACGTCCCCATGCTCTGCTCTTCTGGAACAGCTACTGAATGTTGACAGCTCTGGCCTGCATTCAGAGTAGAAACAGTTACATACCCCTGCTCACTAAGCTTGAAGGATGAGATAGAAGTATGGCACATGCACACCACAAAAAACATGAAGCAATAAGTAAAGGGGGAAAACCTGTGATCAAATTTTCAAATGGTGTACGTCAGTCTGAAGTTTAAGATGACTACAAAGCAATTTTTATCTTTTCAGATCCATACCACACATTGTGTTTTTGCAAGCAAATCCAACAAAGAGATGTGACAACCACTGTCCAGCGATTACCATTTTACAGTGGCCACTAGAATGACACACAGGCAACTATCCCAGTGCCAAAGACCGATGGGAACTGTGCTTTCCCCTTTCTGTTTCGCTGCGGAAGGACAACAAAAGGAAGTTAAAATATATATTAATGATTCTTCAAATATATACTTGATTACATCTACTACAGAATATTTTCCTTCATGGTTTTGTAATGACTCTGACCATGAAAAACAAATTTATGCCTACAGTTTATCATTATAAGCTCAACTCATTTTATGTGGAAAACCTACAGTTTAATTGCGTGATTTAGATTTGGCTGGTAAAATGTGTACTGAAACATTACTCTCTTAATTATGTTAATTTATAACTGAAAAGCTAAATTTACAAAGGCAATAACATTAATTATTTACTTGCCCATTAAAGCTGAATATTTATTACCAAGATAATTAGCTTCATAACTCTGCCAAAAAATTAAAAACGAGTTTATGAACTGATTTATACAGCAATGATATTGCTGTATCTCTCAGCAGGTTGTGTTTTTTAATGGATTGCTCTGATATACATTTCTTTCTATTTATAGCCTGTTACATACAGCATTTTGAAAATTTTTTATTTTTCTTTCTCCTTGATAAAGATGCCAGTTATGACTCAGAGCAAACTCCTTTACTCCTCTGCACCCAAAATCCTTTATGTAGTGTGATGGACTTTCACTGGTCTATAATAATTTACAAAGATTGCATCTCACTTGATCATTTAAATGCTCACTGAATGTAGGACTATGCTGGGTTAAATCAACCAAAATGTGAAACACAGTAACTCAAAATAATCCAGATCACAGCCAGAATAGCAGGGCTGCAAAGAAGCAAAACCAGTAGTGAGAAGTCTCCATCCTTGCTCATATTTTAGCCTCATTTCCATATGCAAGATAACCAACATATTCAATATTTATTTACGCATGCATCCTCAAAATAATACAATTAAGTTACTAATACTTACAGAATAATTTGAGTGTTACCTTAATGTACGATGAAAGGTTAATTTTGATTGCTGTCTAGATGGAAACTAATTCCATTTGCAATGTCTTTCAACTCCAGCAAAAAGCAGATACCTTCTCTTCCTGCCTATGTTCCTTAAATATGTGACTTTCCCAGAGGGCGACTGGATTACTAAAGCACTGCAGTGGCATGGCCACCAGCATGAGGCTGAACACAATGCTGTGAGCTTCATTTTAGCTTGTACTTCTGTGAAAGTTCTTTCTGACTGAGGCCCACTAATAGCTGGTCTGCAGGTAGACTGAATGAAAGAGCCCACCCTGAGACAGTGCTCACAGAGAGAGTAACTCGTATGTTCAATATTTATGTGGGTATCCTCAAAACAGGATGAGTCAGTCTAGATTACAGCCTAAATTTCTGACCACAGTGTACTTGTGTTGGAAAGGAAGGACAGAAGTGTCCAGGAAGGAGAGGCAGTAGGTCAGTAGATTCAGCATCTCGTTTGACATGAGAAGGAACGGGTTGAATCACAGTTTGTTTTAAAGTTTTGCTACCCTTCAGTTGTTCCTGCAACTCCTCTGCTGTCTACAACCCAGCGCCAGAGCCATTGGCATGGAATGTGTGAACCTCTTTTTGGATTTAAATCCGAATTGCAGAGTTTGTCCTACTGCCTGTTGTGCTCAGGGCTGCAACAAATGAATGCATATTAAATAGTCATGGAAGCAGCCGTATCTCTTGCTTTGCATTGTCATGCACCGAGGAGTTTGGTGCAACACACTTCTCCTGAAGGGAATGGAAAGTGATCTATGTTGCTACACATTCACTGAGATACCACGACTCCACTTTTAAAGCTTTGCCTCAGAAATGCTTGATTTCTCTCAATTACATCCACAGCTTCTTCCTCTCAACAAAGCACAGCCCAAGGAAATAACAGCAAGGAATCACTACGCAGGGCAGAAAAGGACATTTTAATACCTTTTAAAAATGTTTTACTTAAAAAATAAATCTATAATTAGGCCAAAAGTCAAAAGCTCAGAAATATTAATTACTCAGAAAGCTATTACAAGTTAAAGTCCATACAAAACTCATTTATTTCTGCCATGCTTCATCAAAATTTCAAACTTTTTGAAAACTTTAACGTAAGTTACATTTATTTATTTTTTAAAAAATCAAACTAAAAACCAAGCCATCTGTGTAAAAAGCTATAGAAGAAACTGATTTTCACCAACTCTAGAAGTCTTGTGCTGTTTCATTTTGGTTTCAGCCCAGTGTTTGCTGAACCTGGCCTCTCCCTCACTATTATTAAGGTATTAATGGTTTGGCATCGACCAGTGCCAACACATCAGACTGCAAAACCCAGATCAGGTCTGGCACGAAGCAGCAAACCTCGCAGATAAAGACCTGGTACGAGGCAGTGCTGGTAAACAAGGATAATACTGCATGACAGACAACTAGCAGAAGAGAGGATAGCAAACAGAAGATAATTGTGAAGCGTGTGGTATTTTTAGCAACAATCAACCAAAATGCCTTAGACATCAATTTCAAGCCACTTAATCCTCTTAATGACTTGCTGTGGCATTTGTTTATGATTAGGGTTTTGCTTTGTTTTCTATAGAAGAGTCCCCTCAGACTCCTGCATTCAATATGCTTTCTAAATAGTTCTGTGAGTACACTGGGTATTAGGTTAGACTTTAGTTATCACAGTGCTAAATTATTCCAGCCGGGTCATTATTAATTCTCCTAATTTTATGATCATTCACTATCATTACAACAACGTAGCACCCTATGGTTACATTTATTACCGAGCATAAATCCCACACTCGTATAAGATGCTGGAATGCCTACTTGGCAACTTTATGCAAAAGCCTAAGGAATGTTTAAAAAGAATTATCTTTAAGACAACTTTTTAAGGGCCTAACTCTAGATTTTCCATCCTCCACCACCACATTTTCACATGATGTTAGATAAGTTTTCTGTATGTGATACTGCCCAAGGCAAAACTTTCATACTAAATACACTGGGGAAAGGGATGGTGGAGAGAGAGCAGAGTAGTATACTGCTGTATACAGGAATTTCCATGAAGAGAAAGCATTTATAAAAATAGACATTTAAAAATATCTTAATGTGTATTTCCTCTCCCTCTTCAGAGAATTTACGCTAAGGCGTGTGTCTTTTTTTCTAACACAAGAATATGTTTGATTTGGTCTTGAATCAGAACAGCAACTCAGTCAGGGAAGAGCTTTTAGCACCTGCTTAAAACCTGCCAGAGAAAGTTAAGCAGATGCTTTAGTGTTTTCCTAAGTCAGGACTGTAACTGGATTTATGAGTACATCAATCCCTTCATGACATACATTTGTGCATAAAGATTTTGAAATTTTGATTCCATTATCAAGGCAACTCTCTACCCATTTGCACACCTTTGAGTCTAGTAACAAGAGGCCATGGTTCCGTTTTAAACAGCTGCTCTGAAAGCATCCCAAATGTCCAACTTCCACCAGTCACCTCCCTTCCTCAGTAAAGTTGCAGCATTTTCATTTACTAGTACTGCCTGTGCTGATCTTGTTACTTCCCCTAGGTTGATTCCATCCTTTATGAATACCGTGTCACAGCAGCTTCTCTTGGCCACCCATCAGTTTGGAGGTCCACAGTGACATCCCTTGAGCTCACCTGAAACAATGGTCCCTAGACAGCTATTCTTTATTTTATGTGTGTGCAACTGGAGTTTTTTTTAATGATCTGGGCTGATTCACATGTGGGAAATGCACTTTCTGGTCCATCATCCAAGCATGTAATAAAAATTAAGGCAGATCCTTCTCACACCCCATGGCCAAAATGTCCAATGACATTTGAGTCAAGGATTAATAAACTGCTCTTAAGATTTTGTTAAAGTTGGGTGTATAGACATTAGTAGGTATTAGCCAGTGAATTCCCTGCTACCTGGGAAAATACAACTCTACTAAAAGCTTCTACAGATACACTAATCAAAAAGTTTGAAAGCTATGAGCTCAGATTTCTCTCGGATATGAGAACACGGTGCTTAAGTGAGCATCAGACCCCTGGCTAAATGCAAAATGCTTCTGCTTCCCTCTCTTTTGGATTAGACACCCAATCAGAGAAGGAAATTAGATTAGTTTGGGCTTAATAAACCATGTTAGATATTGTTTGCTACTCACAATTATCTGCAAGTTCAGTAATTTGCTCTGTATCTTTCTGGGCATTTACAAACCTCTGTTTCCCTTGTACTGTTCTCTGTGCTGACAGGTACTATGTTTGCTTTCCTCTGGACTTCTGACAATTGCCCTCTTCTCCATAAGCTTCTGAGAATCATAAATAATTTGGTGGGTACATTTCAGAAGGCCATGCTGACCCAAATATATCACATTTATCTAAATACTCCTTATCTTGTTCTTGCCTTTGCTCGTAACCCCTTGTTACAGGGAACACAGTTATAGATCTGACACAATTATTAACCTTTCTGTGAAGAGCAGTGCAAAATAATGGCATTGCGTAGCTCTGTCTTCTCTGGATAGTTCATTTATTAGCTTACTTTCTTACTGTTGGGACTTTTCCCTTCCTCTTACTTTCAGTGCTTTTTTAAGTCATTTCATACCCCTTTATAGCTCAAACTGACTTTGCCTCTCAGACTACCTGATTTTAGCCTACCTGGCTGCACACCTGGTGTTCCTAAGCCATGTATCTTTTGCTTGCCAGGTTTATACTATTTCACAGTAGTAAAAAGCTTCTGGTGTAGCCATATTAGTTCCTTACAATATTGTTTTAGTAAGACTGGTACCAGGTTTAGATATTCTTCACCATGAGAGTGGTGAGACCCTGGAATGGGTTGCCCAGGGAGGTGGTTGAGGCCCCATCCCTGGGGGTCTTTAAGGCCAGGCTGGATGAGGCTCTGGGCAGCCTGATCTAGTGGGAGGTGTCCCTGCTCATGGCAGAGGGGTTGGAACTGGGTGATCCTTGTGGTCCCTTCCAACCCTGACAGATTCTGATCTGTTTTAGTAGAGGACATAGTAGTGTTGGCTTAATGGTTGGACTTGATGATCTTAAAGGTTTCTTCCAACCTATCTCTAGGCTGAATCTCAAGAACCAGTACAAGTTTGGTATTAGCTTGCCAGCTTCCATAGTCTTAGTTAAATGCATTTTCTCAAATCATCACTGCAATCTCCTTCACAAAAGATTTTCAAATTCAACAAAAACAGTCTAAAAATAAATCCTTTCTTTTCTCGGACTGTAGTCACTCAAAGCCAAGAACTAGCAATTTATTTCATGTTCAGTTAAACTGATTGAAATGCTAAAAGCTGCATTGATTAGAAAAGCTTTGGCTTTAAATCTCAAATGGAATTCTAGGGAAACACAGAAATCATTTAATAAAAGAAATTTTAGAAGCAGGGTGTATGCAGGTATTAAAAAATATATACATAGATCAGTGCAGTATGACTGGGTAAAAGGTTTGAACGTGCTCCATTTTTTTTTTTTTTAATTCTCCAATCAAGGTATTAAAGAAATGGGGCACAAACCGGCAGGACTAAATATCTTCTAGATCATGTTGGATTTCAGAGGCCAGTCTACCCCTGCCCTACACCTGAAGGAGCCATATACATTGTGCAAAACAGTACCAAACAGGCATTGAGAATCTTGAATTCGTCCCTATGAAGGGCTACGGCTACAGTTAAAAGACACAAAGATGGGACCCTCACCTGGAAGAGCTCACAGAGAGGCTGGTGCTGTCCTGGCAGTGGAAAATGGGGGCACACCAGAGAAAAAAAAATAATCAGAGGTCTCATTTCTTTTCTGTGCTACTCCTCCAAAATTATCTAGTCTTTGAGCAGTAAAGCCTCCAGATTCCTCAGCTTTACAGCACTACTTCAATTAACAAGTCTGCACAAAGCACTTCAGTATGGAAGTGTGGGGTTTCCCCCTCCCAACATTTTGCAATCCAGATAATGTTTCGAATAAGCTTGAAATCTCAATCCCTATTTTAATTCTTCACCCTCTGCCCAACCCCAACCTGCTCAGGTATTTCAAAAAGAAGCTGTGTGACATATCCTATACTTCTGGTCAGCAACACATCTGTGTTCTAAGACGTGTTCTTATAGCCCACTGATCAGTACAAGTTATTTTCCTCACTGAGAGCAATACCTTTGTAAAAACGTCCCACAACCAATTCCAATCAAAATGTCACTTGCCTTCCATCTATCCCATCTACACAGATTCTCCCTTGAATAGTCTGGTAACAATTTTTTCTCCAATATCTTTTGAATTTTGTACACCTTGGTCATGACCCCTCTTAATATCTTCTATTCTGATGAATATAAACATAGTTTTCTTAACCTCTCCTCCTAGTTTATAACCCCTGAGGCCCTTTACCATCCTTGTTAGACTGCATCCATAATTGGGGTGTCTAAATAAAGATCAAAAGGAACAAACAAGAAAGTGCCTACTTCACACAAACTGTTACATGCATAACCAACACCTGCCCCCAGACCCACCCCTCCTGTCCCACCCCATGTACTCAGTGTCAGAGGGCAAGGCAGCAGCTGGGTTTAGCCAGGACAGCCTTTGAAGCTGCAGGGTGCACCACTCCTCCCAAATGCACACTGCAATATTCAGCTTCCTGGTGTTTGTGCTAACTCATTACAGCCACGCACACAGCCACAAGCGTTTGTATTTTCCACAACTGAAAGCTCACACCTGCCCCTGTTCCACATGAAACTGCCCTCATCTGTTGCACACAAGGCACAGATACAAGTGCATATATTTATACACACAGATAGCAGACTGTTCCCTACA
>NW_008595811.1:196471-212769 GCF_000691845.1 Merops nubicus
GGGAAAGAGAATACTGACCATAACCACTTCTAATACAAGAATTACAGATGAAGATAACATGCCAGCTGGCCTTCAGGGCTCGCTGTGGCCAGCATTCATTAACTGTATAGATCCTCGAATGTTCCACTGATAAGCAGTGTAAAAGTCTCCAAGGGATGAATGTAAGTCACAAAAATGCCCAGGGCACAGAAGATAAACACCTTGCAGGGGATATCGCTGTGTGCTTACGGATTATGCTATATGATATTTAGAATTTGGAATCTGCCACAGCAGATGAGACAGCTGCTCTGTTTAGACCACGAACCTGAATCAGACAGTAGCAAAAGCAGATGCTTCAGGGAAGGGTTTGAGAAACCCTTGCAAACAGTTATAGAACAACTAAACCACCTGGGCTACTTTCTTCCTCATCTTGATTCACTGGAGAGTTGGTTATCTAAACATGAAAAGGAATAATTTCTCTACCTCTCTCAAGCACCTCCCTTTCAATCCTTACCATTGTACAGTGCATGGTCTCACTGCTGTGAAATGAGGTCCAGCCCTTTGGACTTCAGCTCTTGAGCTTTTGTCCTTGGTGGCACCTTGTCACAGTTTGTCACCCAGCCTCAGCAACTCCACAGCTCCTCCCACACTCACAAAATATGAAATCACAAGCTCGTGACCAATGTGCTCCTGGTGTAAGAGGTTCCTTGCAAAATTTGCTCACACATTAGTGAATCACTTCCAATCTGTTTTGCATAAGCAAATTTAAGGTATTTCATTATGGAAATGTATGCCAAAACATCTTCCCACAGAGCTCCATGCTGTCATGGCATGACGCAGTTACACAGGGCTCAGACTGCAGTACATTTTGCAGAACACGAGGCAGTGACCTGTTTGTAAGGGGGTAGCCATCTATGTAAGCACAGAAGGTGGATGTTCATTTATTTGTCCTTGGCATGCTTTGTTACTACACATCTCCTCCTCTGTAGGTATAGCCAGGAGTAACAACCTGCAGAAGGAAACGGTACTAAAACTGTAGCCTCTGCCAAACTTATGGCCCTATTTTTATTTGCCATTAATATCTATCAGAAGATGGTTATTATGAAACATTATCTGCATATTTTATCATGCCTACATTTATGCTACAGGAGCAAATCAGCAGATGAAAATAGCTTTGCACTCCTCCAAGACACCTCCCTGCATCTACAAGATCTTAAGGTGGTAGTTCTTTATCAGCATCTTATTTATCTAGGCAATTCCCAGGCTGCTGAGATTCATCATTCCTGAGGGTGGGCGACACATGCTGCTGTTTAAAACTACTGGCTTTGCAAAGAAAATGCAGCTCCAGCTTTGGAGCGAGGGCACTCAGCTGCTGCACTGGGTAAGTGCTGCAGGATACAATGAACATTTACAACACCTCTATCTAGTGCCACAGTATCAGCCCAGTCGCATAAACCAGGCCAGACCTGCAGCTTCAATCCTCAAAGGCAGACCTCCAGTCTCCAACCAGCACCTGGTACGTGGAGAAGATGAACCAGAAATCATGTTTCCCTAAGCCTTTTTACACTCAACACCAGCTTCTTTCTTCCTCGACAAGTTCACTGGTCCCAAGCTATTCATCAGGCTGTCCTCTGCAGCTCCAAGGGCTTCCACCAAGCAGCCTGGCAAGGAAAACAAGAAGCCCCAGGAATCAGAGGCCTTTGGGAGCATGCAGGTCACAACTTCTGTATTCCAAAGCCACAAGCCTGAAGATCCATCTTGTGCTGCAGCCTTCACAGCTCTCCTGCTCAGCATCACAGAGGCAGAGCCCAGCAGCTCAGCAGCCCTGGTATAGCAACCAAGGTGCTGTGACTTCCAGGCTGTCTCTGGTGTGACATGGACTCTCAGGGCCTCTGACCTCTGCTTCAGCTGCATGCCTGAAGCTGTAGGGCCGGGGAAACAGCTCAACCAGGAATATCCAAGCTTGGATTCAGTTCCACTGCAAAACCTTAACAAAAGGCTTCAATTACATCTGTTTTGTGGGTCTTTTATTTAATTTGATTTTTAAACAGACCTTTCACTCCTCTCGGAAGAGGAACAACTCTCTCTTCTGCTCCCACCAGCTGCAAATTTTGACTTAAAATCAACTCTTTGTGGACAATTCTAAGTAGCTGCCACACAGCAACCTCTCATTACAATACTCTGGACAATATTTTCATATTGTTAGGATCTTAAAATAACTATAAAGTTCATATTCCTTCTCCAAATATGTTTGTATATTAGCTTAATAGTTCTGCTGTTAATTCTACTCTCATCCTGCAGATGCAAGCTACACAAACTCATACATACTCCACATCTCTATCTGGGCAACAGCAGTAATAGAGCTCAGACTAGAGAGAACTACTACTAAGCTAGAGTACATCCATCCATTTTTTTTGGCATATAAACTAAGCAAATAATTTCATGAACTTGCCTCCAGTCCTTGAACCACAGATAATGGGGAAAAAAACCCAATTCACAGAGTTCCTGGCTGAAACAAGGTAATAACATTCAGTAATGATCAACACATGCTCCAGTTCTTGTCTTTAGGATGTAACTGGTTAGGGAGAGTCTACATACAGGTGTAATTGGGTAATTACATAACCCCCAAAATCTATGAATATTATTAAAAGTCCAGCTGATAGAAGCAAATTGCAAAGGACAGGTTTGTGAATGCAAAACCATCAAAAAAAGGTAAGAGCTTCTTTTAGACTTGGCTTCTGGTTAAAAAAAGAAAAAATAAAATCTTATTTCCTCTTACTGGCAAAGGTGCTGGCTTGACAGCCCTGAAGAGTGATCTATTTATTCAAAGTAATGCTGGCAGCAATGGTACACATTTCTTCCAGTGTGCCCAGCCCTGTATCTATTTTCAGCTCCATCAGTAAGCTAAAGGTTAAAGCTATTTATTTAAGCCCACACCCACATGCCATTTAAATTGACCCAAATTATTGTCCAAGTTGTAACCTCTCTGTATTAAAGTCCCCTCAGGGGCTGCTTCTTCATTTCAGGTCAGAAAATTCCTCCCTCACAGGGTAAAAGCAGGATAAGGCGCATCTCCAAAAAGAAACGGAGAAGGAAAGTGGGTAGGAGGAGTTCATCTTCCTCTTGGTGAACACCTCTTGGTGTTGTGGGTACTGTAGAAAACTTCAGTTTTATTAGAAAAACATCTAGAGAGGTTAGGTTCAAAGTACATGTTGGTGACAATATATCTCATAGTCATTCCTGTTTTAAGGATTCCTGAAAAAATGTAGAAAAAGAAAAATACTACATGTTCTGCCTGCCTTGGTGCTGCAGCTGGAATGAAATCCACCAAAAGACCCCAATCCAGAAGAGGAAAGGTGGTCCCACACAATCAGCCTGCTATGGAAATAATTCTCTGCAAAAAGTCCTCTCTGTGCCAGACGACCAGGAGGACTGAGGAGGAACAGAAGCCTCGTGCAGTCATGCACCAGTTAACATGAGCAAAGTGCCATCCCAGGAGTGAAATTACTCTCTAGGCTGATAAAAGGCAAAGGGAAAGCAGCATCTGGCCTACAATATTTAGCCTTTTCTACACAGTTTAATGCTGTGTGAAGCATGGTAAAAGCAAGGCTTCCTCAGCCCCAGGAAGACAGCTGGCGATGAAACGCAGCAGGGACACCATATGATGGAAGGCTCCTAATTACAAAATCTCTGTCTTGCCTGTCAGAGCAACTGCACAGTAGTCCAGGGTAGCTCATGGAGGAGCTGGAGAAAATCAAGGAGAGAAAAAACTTGAAATCCACCTCCAGATGCAAACTTCCTGTGCCTTTGAGTACAGCCAGCTCTTGGATCTAGCTCCAGCCCAAGAAGATGTGCTTCCGCAGGGCTGAGATATCCCCAAAGTACAGTGCTTTCCCAACTTTGGCTCCCAACAGGGAGCCAGCCATACAAAGAGATATTGAGCAGGGAATTTCAGCACTGACGGACCACAGACACCCAAGTCCATGAGTGTGAGTGATAATCCCTGGACACCAAGATCCACTCACCCTGAGACAAAGCACAAGGATAAAACCAAAAAAAACAGTAACCCAAGAGTCTTGAATTTCATTTGATGTTTGCTAGACACATAAAAGAAAAAAAAGAACTTTCTCTTTCAACCTATATAGAGTAGCTCATTACATACTGATACTGTTAATTGCTATTCAAGTGCCCAGAGGCAAAGACACAGTACACTTTTAACAGGCTGAAAAATATTGTTAAATACATCAGTAGGCTAGAGAGGAAGGCAAAGCCCGCAGAGAAGCAAGGGAGGTGACTCCACACTGATGGACAGCCTGGTACCTGCTGAAGCTGATTTAAACACCACTGCCTTTATTCTACACTTCAGTCACCGCTGTGACTACATGAACTCTGAGTCTCCTAATGGCAGCATCTCACTGAGATCACTGTGGTGACATGAAGGGCCACATGTCAATGAACTTCTAAATCTGGGCTTTGCCTCCTCCCCTCCTCTGGTTGCTGAAGCTCTGCTATATCAGTGAATTGGCACCACTGGAATTGCAAGTTCTGCTGGGAAGGAACTGAGCAGGATACTGCCAGCATGTGTCTGCAGTACCACAAGGGGAAAAAAAAAAAAACCCACAACTGGAAGAGCTGGCTGAACTCTACAGTAAATAGAATTAAGCTCCTGCTAAACCTTTTCCAAAATTTGAAGCACAAAAGACAAAAGTGTTTTATCAGCTTTATGCTGAGTAAGAAGGGGATAAAGGATTCGATTTGTAGAGTGCAGTGTGAAGCAGTCCCAGCCCTGCAGAATCAGCGTCAGCCAGGCTGTGTGCAGGTGGCAGAGCTGGACACCTCACTTTTGAGACAACAGTAGATTAAAGCTACTGCTCAAAGGGCTTAAAAAACGAGCTGTAAATTAATTCATTAGCATTTGCTATATAACTGATAAAAACCAATTCAGATCTCATATGCTGTACAAGTTTTGGTGAAATCCGACAGGTGAGGCTTTTGGCTAAGAGACAGAAGCACCTAATGCCAGAGGCTTCACTTGTGACCACTCTTCAGTCCCAACAAGCATCTGCTTGTTTTGAATTGGGGTATATTTGACTCATGCTGGTTAAAGTTTTAAAGTTAAAAAGTATGTGCCTAGAAGAGATTCTTTCAAAGCCTTCCAGTCAGAAGCTTTGAGATATAAATATATATACACATTTCTAAACTATTGTAAAGCATTATAAGACCTAAACAGCTCAAACTAAAACCAAATAAAATCAGTGTTGCTGTTTTTAGAAGACTAAACAATAACAAGGAAGAACTGTTAAAAAATAGTAACAATGTGCCAATAAAAACAGAAGTAGTCAGTCAGGAAAGTACATAAACTTTCATTTCAAAGAAGAAAAATAGTCACAGAAATTCTCAAATAGTAAAACAAGACTGATAAGCATTAACTCTCCACAAAATTAAATTACATTAAAAAAAAAAAAAAGAGAGGGAAAAAGCAGGAGCAATGAGCCCTGATACGGAAAATGACTGAATTAACATATCAAAGGAAGGAGATAGGAGAGTAATCCAGAGGGTAATACAAAAGAAAAGTTTAAGAGACACCTTGGGATAAGTTTTCTTTGAAGTAGTGCACTTCCTAAAATAATAGGAGGGTTATCTAAACACGCCCATCATGCACCACAATTATTGTACTACACTTTTACTTACAGAAAATTCATTACATAAGTGGAGAGTAACTGCTCCTGTGGAACAGCCCTAATTAAGAAGCCCTCATTTTGTATAGAATTAGTGTCAGAGACACAGAAGCCAATTCTACATTTCAGAACCTGGGTGTGTACCCAGGCCATGCATCAGCCTCCGGAGCAGAGCAACCTGGTGGTGACTGAAAACTTTACAATTTGTGTATCTTATTAAGCTAAAAATGTTTTCATTGTCCTACACCTTATCTCTTTCCCCACAGACTTTGCCTGCCTCTGACATCAGATGCAGCAGCTGCAAGATCACCAACAACCCTGATGTCACATGCAACTGGCAATATTTAATGCTCCATATTTGCTGGAACAAAAAGCCTTGCAGACCATTAAATTAGCATGAACAAGTCTACAACTTGAAGGCAATTAACCATCCATCTCTTTGCAATCCTTCCTGGTGCATGCTGCAGGTGCATTTCTGTTATGGGGACATCGTGTTTGTCTGCCATGGAGATGAACCTGAATTCTTTAGCAATTTACATCCCAGTAAGTGTTTGAGGAAGAAATTAACTGTTGAGAAGACAAGAAGTGGCACCAGCTGAAGAGATGTCCAGCTTCCGCAGAGCAAGAGACTACTTGGGGGTGCACACGAGCAAAGGGTTGCTCACGCTTTGTACAGCAAAACTGTACCAAAGAGGTTCCTTTATTAGTTTTTTGACTGTGCTGGAAAAGCAGCAATTCCACTGTTTACAAGGAAATATATACACAGTGTGTCGCCTGAGGGACTCCTTGGGCAAGGTCTTTGAGAAGGATAAACCTCCTTCCTTTTCTAAGACCATCCGTATATTATCACAATACAGTATGACTTGGGCATGTGATTTTATTTTGGGAGATTTAAGACCTGGAAATATTTTACCCTAATTAGTGCTTTTTTAACTTTAATGGAGTTAATTTTGCTTGAAGCCACTATCCTTTCCCAGCCCTGCGCCGTGACCACCTTGCAGGTGCAGTAGTGGATCCATGGTGGATTTGCTCACCTGAGCTGTACTACATCTAGATGTGATAACTCAAAATGAGGAGCAGCAAATACTAATTTTGGAACTTCATTCTCTAACATACGTGACAGGTGATACAGATATCTCCAGATGACTGATCTACATGCAATAATCAAACACACGGCAGATATGATCTTCATATGAAATTCAGTCTGGAAGTTTAAATGGAAAATAAAATCAGATAATTAACACTCTGCCCTTAGTAATACACTTTTTTAATGTGACAAAATCTATAAAAAACTCAGGCAGAAACAAAGTACAGCTGAAAGAGATACATTGAAAACCAAATTAATATTTAAATTCTGTCAACACATAAAAAAGTCTTTAAACGAAATGAAGTTCAGAATGAGTACCAAGTACAGTGATTTATTGCCTTTTCTACATAATTTAAATGACTGTTTCTTTAATGTTCACTAAATTCCTCCTGTCAAGTTTCAGGCTTAGTTTCTCACAAAAAAAAAAAAAAAAAAAGGCAGGCAAAAAAAAAAAAAAAGCTACAAAAAAACCCAGCTTGTACTTTCAGTGCTCTCTGTAATGCTCCAGAGAAAGGAACATTCAATTGAGAAAAATCCAGTAGTTTTCCAGAAGACAAGCCAAGAATCCGCTAGGCTGAAGGACCAGAGGTGGGATTAATAAAGCTTTCTTCACTTCTGTAGCTCTGCACTTACTCTGTAAGCAGTATGAATGGGATTGTTTGCTATACAGCCTCCACAAACAGTAAGTTTCAAAAAGTGAAGCTAAAGATGGTGATGTAACTCAGCATAATGCTTTCAAAGTCAGATCAGCTGGTTCAGGACACTATTTTACATACACAATCTTCAAATGATTTATCCAGCTTTTTTACCTTAAAAGGTACTTCCCTTAAACAGATCCTCTCAAAAAGGAGTAAAAATAAATAAATATAGTCATGAGCGTTTGCCTTGACTGCTTCAAAGAGTCTACAACAGTCACTAAATGGGAGGTTGCCAAAACTGTAGTCCTAATTAAGTGAAGGCTGTTAAATTAATTTAAATTGAATAAAATTGAACAACATACCACATTTACATGAACTGATAAAAAGCACAACTAGAAGCCATGCACAGATCCATATTTAATAATATGATTCCAATATTCAGTTGACACTTAGCATACAACTGTTCTTATGAAAGGCATAGGATGATTTGCATGGCAGTGCCAGGCCTCTCCAGCATGCCCATCATCAAACAAAAATTCACAGATGCTATTCCTACCATTAAATTCCTACTCCTTAATATAATTACTCCAGCACATAAAGTACCCTGAATAGCAACATTTCATGGCAAGGGGATGGAAGAGAGTTATGGTTTTAAAATAACATAGCAGTCAGCTGTGACTTCCACATTTATGGGTCACTGCAGGAACACAAAACTGCTGCAGGCTGAGTCTGGCCCCTGCCAAGCAGCAACACTCAGTCACACCATCCCAGAACAGCCACTACATCTCCCCTATTTCCTAACAACACAACACTCCCAGTGGACAACTGCAAATTAGTACCAAAAACCTGGGCCTGAACCAGAAAGGGCTCCATGAAGAAAACAGATGTCAGCAGAAGGAAGGAAGGAATTCGGATGAAAATGCCCAGATGATCCCAGAAGGGCAGGAAATGAAAACAAAAAGAAACCTGAAAACAGTGCTCTCTTCTGAAGAAGAAGAAAAATTTCTTCTTCACCTCAATCCTTGAAGGCAAATTAATTCTGGGTAATCTGTTGGCTGTTTTTATAATGGAACCTTTGCCAGACACAGATTTCCAGCAGAACCAGGAGCAGTTCCAAACGTCACACACTATCTTGCCAGATGTTCTTGTCAAAAATCTGGTGTTTCTAAACAAAGTTAAAAGACAGGGAGAGTGGAAGTTGTGCATTAATAAGAGCAAAGCAGCCACAGTCCCAAGGCACCACAGAATATATGACCAACGAAATGGCAATTCCAGTAGGCACTAAAAGGCATCCGGAGACTTAATGGCCAGTTACAAGCTTGATTTGGTTAATCAGAGCCAGGTTAACCCCCTCCATCCCCAACAGCATCTGTAGCCTGTTACACATGTCTTTTGTAGAAGATTATTTATCTCCATCTTTAAAATAATATACAAAAACATCAGAGTCTTTCATAGTTTTTCCTTTACAAATTAGAAATCTTTTCTCAACATTAAGCTGGAGATAAAATTTAGGTTCTTCCTGGTGAAAAAAAAGTCAGTGCCAGATAACGAAGCATTCCCATACAAAAGAAAATAAATTCTGGCAACTTCAGTGAGGGGTTTATTGAACAGAAGCATTTCATAGAGTCATGCTGTTCTTCTACAAAAAACAATTTCTATTCCATCTGCAAGTCTCAGGTTTTAGCCTCAGTGTAACAGTTGTGTCTGCCTCTCTATTAATTTTATTCTGAGATGCAATGAATTTAGAAAACTACTTAATAATTCAGCATTTTCCCTTAGCCAACTTACAACATCCCTTTCCAGAAATGATCAACATTGTGGGATTCATTCTGATATGCTTACTCATGCATAACTGGATTACAGGAATATGGGAACAAAATGAACAAAAATAGCCACTCTGCACTTCCTAAAGCAGGTTTTTAATTTTATCTGTCATTGGCTCAAAAGTTAAATGAGCCTAAAATTTAAAGAATCCCTTAAGGGCTAGATCTGAGCTGATGTTAATTATGCCACCCCACTGAAGGTAACAAATTCGTATGGATTTGTACTAGCTAGGAACTGCAGGAGCAGGAACTTCAGCAAGAAGTCACGTGTGTGCATCTGAAGGCAGCATTTCAATCTTGTAAGGAAACAAAGCAGCTTTCATGACAAAGTCCCAGAAGAGCCATACTGGAGCTACTTGCTCTGCTCAGACTGCACGAGAAGAATCAACTGCACGTACATGCTCCTGACCCTCAGAGACAGGTGAACTGCTGAGAGTGCAAAACAACAGCTGGCTCCACTTAGCTAAACCCAATCTCATTACTGGTTAAAAAGTGAGGTCTTTGAATAACAGCAGGGGAAAAATAAAAAAATAATAAAAAATTAGGGCTTTATTGAAATCTTCTCTCTTGAAAATGGAAAAACTCTATTAAAAAACACTATTAAAACTGCACCCCATCCTTAAGCTCCCCAGTGAACCTTTGCCCCTTCCTTACCAACTATGTCTCAACTCAGATCCTCTATTTTGCTCATTTAAATGTTCTCCAAAGAGGTGACTTGTTTAGGTATTCATGTCAAATGTTTTTGTACCTCAAACAGATGCATTATTATGCCACACACCAGGATTTTAGAAGAAATACCAGAGCAGTATCCTGGGACTCCCTAACTAAACAATAACCCACTTCATTTGCACCCAGCCCACGGGAGCTGCGTGCCGACGTGCCTGCCCTGCCAGCTCTGCCAGCCAGCTCAACACCCACTCACCCAAGTCAGCAGCTCCCATGTCCTGACAGTGCTGGGCTTTAATTTACCAAGCATCTGAGGCTCACACTTATTTTCAGTATGCGAATTGTGTCAGAGCTTATGAAACAGACCTGATTTTCAGTATTAACAGTTGTTCTTTAAAACCAATTAAAAAAAATAATTAAAAAATCAGCTTGGTTTAACATAGGATAAACATCCCAGCAACTGGATTTTGCACTGGGGATATGCTCTGCTGTGTCTCTCGAGCAGCACTCGGTGATTGCCTGGCAGTCATCCCTACCACCTGCATTCCGCAGCAGGAAAAGCTATTGGCATTCAAAGCATAGCCCAGTTAAGACTACCACCATATGCTGACAAAATATCTCGTATTAGATCCTAGAACGGCTGTTTTGCTACCACCTTATATGACATAAGGTGAGAGTGAAAGGAAATTATGAGGAGGAGGAGAATTACAAAAGCTGAACGGCTCGGCCCAGGCACCAATCATTTGTGTTATCCTGCCTGGGCATGGGGCAACTTTGTCTAGAAAGCTGGGTAGTGCTCTTACAAAGTGTCCCTGATGCACTGGTTTACTTCTACAGTGTTTAAGGAAAAAATATTTCTAATTTAAGTAATTAATAATGGTTATTCAGAACTGCCAGGGGAAATACAAAGCATGTCACCACCTCATAAGAATAATGCAATAATCCGGAAATATTACAGTAATGTGTCATTTTCACTTTTGTTCTAAATAAAAAGAGGGAAATAAAGATTAAGTATCATATTAAACAAATGCCACTTCATTCTAGATTTCTGAGGGGCATCCATTTTAGTACAGTGCATCTAGACATCTCATTATTTAAAAAAAAAAATTTAGCGGTGAAAGAATATTAATTCTCATAGTGACATTTCTTCTCACTTTACAGCTTTTCTAACTTCATTAGAAACTTCTTAGTGAAGCGTGAACTGCCAGACGTTGTCCTTCTGCAAACTGGACAGTATCAATCATGGATCCATTAGAAAGAGAAAGGGAAAAGAGGAAAAGTGTCACTAACAAAATACCTCTGAGCATTTAAATTCTTGTTTCATGAAGCGAGAAATGTTGACTGTTTATTTGCCATTGTTGCCTTGTACCATACAGTGCCATGCAACTAAAATCACAATGTGAATGCAGTGCTACACTAAGTGAAAACTACTATGGGCACAATCTTTTCACAGAGAAAATCTACTATCCTCAGAGTTATTTGTCTAAAAAGACTGTTCTATTTATATACAAATATTTACATAGTATTGAACAGCACTACGTTGTTCTCTTCTTACATGGAATAAATTATGTTTTAAAACAAGAACTGTTCTACTACTTCCAAGAATTTTCAAGAATATGTATTACAAAAATATCCCTTGCATTGTGAAAACAAAGACTAGAAGACACTTCATTTGGTATTTATATTCTACTTAGGCAACACAATAGAGATCTAAAAGAGTGCCATAAACCCTTGGAGCTAGTTGGCCTAGAAAAACTATATTAAAAAAATATTTATGATTACAAATATTTTCATAATCCTAAATTAAGCAGCCTTGAATTAACTTGTATTTACCCATGGGCAGATACTCTGGATTAACTGGGATACAGCTTGTTATCCAAGAACCCACAATTACATGCTTACCCCAGAGTAGCTTAGACTTAAGAGATGAATCAATAGGGTAGATCTCTAAGATGCCATCCCTAAAGAATAGGAAAAGGTCTTCCTAGATTCAAGCAATATAGGTAATAATAGTCTCATGGCACAGATAGTAATTTCTCACACATCTCATGTCTGCCAGAGATGAAAGTTCCTTATGTGTCATGGGCAACCATACTTGAAAAATCCCCCTGGGGATCAGGCAAGAACCAGTAATTTCAAGGGAGATTTAGTTTTAAAACACTTATTTCTTCTGAATTGGAAAATATCAAAAGGAAAGGCTGAGGTTTTTTAGCCCACCTTGCTTTTCCTTTCCCCAATTACTTTTAAATAAAACAATACTGAAAGCACAGGTAACACTTCCTTTACCCTAACTCATTTTTTTCCCAGTCAACTCAATTTCTGATATCCATTTGCAAAATAGCTTAAAACTGTTGTGGAGAAAACCAGTAGTTGGAAATACTGGGGGGTGAGGGGAGAAGGAAGGTCTAATTTCAAATACAGCTACTAAAAAATAACTAGCTAAGCTTACATTTAGCAAAGAAACATACTCAATATGACCAGCTGAATACACCTAGTCTATTATACAGATACCCCATTATGAGGCACAATTAAGGCTCGTTATCTTGACCACTTTCATTCACTTAAAAAAAGGGGGGCAGGGGGAGAAGAACAACAGCAACAAGAACAAAAACCCTACAATGTAAAGGGTATTCTCACAGAAATAAGCAGCCTTCACCAACCAGACCATCGCTGGAGGCATTTCCAGGGAAAAGCAGCCATATGAAACCAGTCTGCCCTGTCTTGTGATGCTGCCCAGGGGAGGCTGCGAAGAGGTGAGGAATTCAAACATGAATGAAGTGTTTTCCTTGCACTGTCCAGTGTAACTCCTCAACACGCCTGGCTGATGTTACAAAATTGTCTGCTTCAGCACAACACTTGCCAGAAATTATTAACACTCAGATTTCTCACGGAGAGAGACTGGCTGCTCTGCACTACCGAGATGGCTGGTGGAGGAGCGAGCAGCTGCATGAGGCCGTCATACTCCAGTGCTTTATTTTACCTTGAGACAGAGACACAGGGCAGAGCTGCAGAAGCTGTTTTCTTCTTTTTCACTTGCCTTACACAGGAACAATTTAGGCAGGTGAGACAGGCAGTGATTTTGAACTCGTTCTATAGCTGCAAACGTCCTACATACAAATTTCTGCAACCTAAAAAAAAAAAAAAAAAAAAAATCACCTCCCACCTCCTGCTTTCCAGCACGTTATCAACTCACTGGCCAAAGAGCCTTATTTGTTCCCATTACCTTACTATCCGTGAGCACCTCATAAGCCTTAACAGATTAGTCTTACAAATCCCTGTGAGGTAGAGAATTACATGAATCATGGTTATTTCATTTTTGCAGATAGCTTTTATGCGTTACACTCTTCCAACCATTTGACCCAAGTCACACCAATGCTGAGCAGGACCAGGGGAACAAACAAGGACAAGTAGCAGCCTCACTGACATGCGACAGCACCCCCTCACCAGCTGGCTCTGTCCCCAGCAAGAAGAACTTGTCCTTTTCCTTAACTCCTCTGCAGCTTCTCAGCAGCTTGAGTATTACCTAAAATACCAGACAATATTATTACCTACATCTCATTAAACATCTGGAAGTTTAATTGCAGTCAGTGAACTTCTGAAAACAGCAGACTCAGAACAGCCCATTCTTGGCTAACTCTGTAGGCTTAAGTCAGGGTTAAAGCTGTTAGCCTTACATTGATAGCCAACTAGTAAAACAGAATTAAACATCAGATCTTCAGTCAATACATCAGCCAGTCAAAGACAAGCTGAGAGCAAGAGTCTCCAAGAAGCACCTTTACTCCCTACTCTTTTTGGACAGGTGTACAGGAAAGAGATGATCTCTAATTCCCTTTCTATACCCATTTATCTCAAGATAAAGTGCTATAAGCAGCATGCATCACTTTGTCCAGTATCCTAATAAAAGAACTTCCATTTGTGCACGTGTGGCTTCAGCCAGTGTTACCCAGAGTCCACTTGTGCACCTCAGGATGCTCAAAGAAGGAAAACAGTTTATACAGATTTATTTAGTCATTACATATACTTACTTAAGAATTAACGTAAGTTATTTGATACAGGGATACGTGGCAATACAGAAGAGGGGAGGAAATCCACAGCTGTTTGGGGCAGGTGGACCTCAGGTGGCTATATACTCCCAGAAATACGTGATGCTAACAGTCAAGGCAGGCAGGGATGCTGATTGCAGAAGTGTTTTGGCTAGAAACCAAAGTTGGTGTGAAGGAAGAGAAGAAATGTAGATGCATGCAACTTTCTTCCACGCCCACACATGGTTTCTCTAAGTGCTGGGCACTGCTGTGTTTGGAAAGTGAATCCACATATCCATGGTATACAGGGTCTCACTACTACTATGTATTTCAGGGTATTTAGACAACAAAAACCTAATTAAGAATATCTGAATACTCTGGGAAGGTCTGTGCCTGGACCAAACAAGCAAAAAAAAAAAAAATAGAAAAAGCACATTAAACTGTTTAATGAAGGCCCAGAAATATGTTTAACTATCTCTCAAGTCCACTGAAAGGCACAACCAGCTTGGACTAAAGCTGGAGAACAAGTGAATGAGTGTTTTGTTGATTTATCCCTAAAGAGGAAGATGACTAGTACAAGTCTGGTGATGTGCCACTGCTTGTTTCATTTCACACTTTTGATGAGGAACTGAACAATCAACACTTCCTTCCTATTTTTTTCCAAAAATAATTTCCCCCTATTTTTAAAACTGATTTTCTAATTTGTCAACATACTTTTAAACTAATCTTCATATTTTACAACATAGCTTATTTTTCAGAGAAGCAGAGCAACATGTAGAGCTTTGAATCCCTTGGGAGAACAAGTGTAGGCTGCCACAGTACATGGTTTTGCATACTTCTGAGCCATCTTTCCCTCTCCCCTTCATTTCTGTCCCGGGCTCCTACCCAGCCTCCCACCAGTGGATTCCAGTGGATTCTGGACTCATCAACTTGCTGTCATAGCTACCTTGAAACAGTACATCTAAACATCCAAAACATATTTGTATAGTTTGCTCTGAATGAAAATGCTGCAAATTACAGCTCCCAACTATGCCACTATGTCACAAAAAAAAAACCCAGCTGTGAGAACTATGTGTTCTTTGAAGAAAGCTGGGGATAGATATGATAGGGTAAGCAGCCAGTATTGTGTGAATTACAGGAAACATCTTTTTTGACAAGTTCAAGATTTTTTTTCATGTTTTCATGTGCATAAAACATGTTCAAATCACATGCCTAACAGGTTCTAATGGTAACTCGGACTCTAATCCTGATGGAATTTACACCTTATGCAGGCAAACACAACAGCACACCGAAACTTTATTTAATAATCTTCATTTTTTCAGGCTAGAAGGATAAATACAGGGCTAGGTAAGGAAAAAGAAGATGCAATGAAACTAAAAACATTCAGATATCTTAAAAATCACCCAAATTCAGGACAGGGAGTCAGTCCCTGTGCTGCATGGAAAGGAATATGCTCAGGTACTGATCCAGCACACCTTAGCTAGCTTGTGTTACAAAAACCCAAAGATTTTTCTTCTTGTTGTTGGTTGGGTTTTTTTTGGAGGGAGATACGCCAGAAATAGGAAGCTCACATTCATAGTATGAATGTGAATGTTTTAAAACAGCATACCTCTCTATTAGGCTAGTCATATTCAAACAAAAGTTTGGCATTATTTCTAGCCAGCTATGAATATGCAAAATATCACACGTGCAAAACATCCCACTGCTGTTGGGCCACACCATGCTGTTCTGGCCAAATGCCGGGTAATGAGGAAGGGAAACAAAAGACCAACTGCAATATTTCTCCCTTAGGAAAGGATAAACTCCAGCTAATTATATACTTTGTCTAGAATGAAGAGAAATTTAAACCACACTTGCTTCCTCATAGCTAATATTTATGTTAACAAAGAAGGAAAATAGCTACTAGGACCCACCTAGAACTGAAGAACAGACTGCTATATACCTTTTGATGGATTACAGTGGTCTTAAGCACAATAAATAAAAATAAGTGTGGATGCTACCAGTAGAGATATGCTTTAAAGAGGTCTCCACATTTTTTTTCCCACAATATATAATGTTTTATACATTTAATCATTCTACTCTCATGGGGTTTTCCTCCTTTTTCGCCCCTAGGTAGGTCACAGGATAGCGATGCTAATTTGTCAAAGTTCTCATGCAATTTTCTGCTTATTAAAAAGTGAGGTATCACCACAATTTCAAAATCTATACTACACAAGGCAACTCCAGTGCCAGGGTATCAGAGTGACCTCTTTGTGTCGATCGAAGCAAAGATAAGTCTCCTTCATTTATATTAGAGATTAAAGACTTTATCCCTTGCAGAAAATGGACACTATAGCTTCCTTTCCAGGGGTATTTTGTTAAGGTTTTTGGTTAGTTGTTTTTTTTAAAACATTGGGGTTTTTTTT
>NW_008595811.1:212800-213282 GCF_000691845.1 Merops nubicus
AAGGAAAACAAGAGGAAATAACATCAGGTTCATTATTGCCATCTGATTTCTTTCTGACTTCATGCAATTTAATTACACAAAGAAGAAAATGAAATTTTATTTTTAAATAGTGTTCCAATGCTTTCTGAAAAGAAAATTCTGTATTTTCCAGGAAAGGATGAAAATTATCGTTCAAAGGCCTATGTCAAACAGGGAGAATTAGAAAAGAAAGTGAAATTCTTTGCTGAGAAGGATTCAGCCACAAGAGAGAAAAGGAAACTAAATAGTCTCTTTCTTCTAATACAAGTTGAAAAAATAACAAGAGAAAGAAAATGTGAATGCTCTAATTTCAGATATCCTTTTCAAGTATGTGGAACTTAGGAAGCTTTAAAAACAACAAAAAAGCGCCTAACATTTTGACCACTTCAAGCTCCCCAAGGGACAGGTTTTAGTTGCTGAAAAAGACCTTAACTTGGATGCTTACCCATGCAGTGAAGTCAGCT
>NW_008595811.1:213313-214080 GCF_000691845.1 Merops nubicus
CAGCATATTTCAGCACTTACTAGATACACCCATCAATCTTCACACGCTCCAAAAGAGAGGCTTCAGAGCCTGCTGGCCAGCAGCCCTTCAATAACTCACTTCTATAAAATCATTTTCTACAGCCACACAGAGCCAGCAGGCAGCCTGGTCTTCGAAATGAGAGGGGCAGATGCTGCAGCCAGGCCCCAAGCGTGCTGCCCGGCGCCAAGGGCAGCACCTGCGCCCGCCCCAGCTCCTCTGCACACTCTGCCCAACGCAGGACGGCCTCGGTGTGCAACAAAAAATAAAACAGGGACTCACCAATGTGAGAGACATCACACTCTGTCAAAAGAGGCTTTGGGAAAGAAAATGCCTGAGGTGGGTAAAAGGCTTTTCTCTTCCTGCTAAGTGGAGAAACTTCAGCCCTCAAATGATTTTAAAAGGAATACTTGTAAAGTGATGAGAGAATTTAGAGGGCCCCTGGGGTCCCAGCTTGCTTGCAAACACCTCCATGGAAAAAAGCCTTCTCCTGCAGAAATGACCTGCTGTGCCCCACCCTGCATGTGCGCCATAATCTGAGAGGCCCCACTCAGGGTCCGCGGGATCCAGCGAGGAGTCCAAACCTTCCCAGATGAAACTGTCCAGCAGAGAGACAGTCCCCACGCCCGGGGGGAGATGCTCTGTTATGCAGGGAAATGTCTTACCTCAAAACTTTCATCAACAACATAACATTCAGTTCATCTTCCTGTGACTTGAAAATAAGCAAACAAAGGGGGGGGGGGGGGAAA
>NW_008595811.1:214111-229519 GCF_000691845.1 Merops nubicus
TTTTTCCCCAGAAGAAAGGCAAAGAAGGAGATCTCAGATTGCTGGGGGCCAGAACTGGACAGTGGTCAGCTCCAGGTTTCATATTACCAGGAGAAGAAAAAAACCTAAGAGTTTAAAATTATCAAAATATTACATTTTGATAGGAGAGAGGGGCCTGTTCACAGTGTGCCCTAGGGAGAAATCAGAAGGCAGAAACACAAACCTGCTCGAGGCAGGCCGGGTTAAATGGAGCTTGCTAAGAACAGATAAGAAGGTCCTGTCAAGAAGATTAAAATAAAGTAGATGCCTGCAATGGAAGAATGGAGGGGAGATCAGAAATCAAGCAGTGTGAAACAGGAGGAAAATGGAAGGAAACCACAAAACATGATGGACAGTCTGAAAGGCAAGTCCACCCAAAAGACAGCAACAAGAAACTCCTGCCCTGATTTATGCCCATTTCATTGGGTCAAAACAAATCCCTAACAAACAAATAGAAAAGGTGAAAGCCTCAGGATTTGATCCAGGCTTAATATTTAAATTCACAGGCTTGAGAAGGGTGTTTGTGGTTTTTTTGCTGTTTGTTTAGTTTTGGTTTGTTTTTTTTTATTGGTTTGGGGTTTTTTTTTTGTTTTTGTTTTGTTAGGGGTTTTTTGTTTGTTTGTTTTGGTTTTTTTAAATCAAGATTACCTGCCCAGCTGAGAGATGGAGTTGCCATCAGACACAGAATTAGTATATTTTTCATTCCAAACAATGCCAAAGTGCATTTGGTGTCATGGTGTGCTAAATATTACCAATGTTCAAACTGACAGTTGCAGTTTACATGAATACTGGATTATACTTCCAGCCTTTCAAAAGTTATTAGGCTGCAGTTTGAGTACTTTTGAACCAAGACCTCAGATCCAAGCCACACCAAACTTACAAACTGTTCAGAAATTTAATCATAATTCTTGCCCTTAACACAATTGAAATCCAAATCCTAGTATGATCTGAGAGTGCAAACCAGAGTCTCAAGAGTCTCTGCATTACCCAGCATTTTGCCATGCCTCTCACAAGAGGGGAATACTAAGTGATCCTGCAAACCAGCGGCCATCACATCTTCAAAGGCAAAAGAAACTAAACTGGAAACAAATCGAGAAGAGAAATGAGCTCTTCACTGCAGCTGTGATTACATGAAACAACTCTCTAGCGCTAGGACAAATATTGTACTTCACTGGATTTAACTACATTTTACCCTGGCAAAGCTGATTATGAAAGCATCAGATAATTTGCAATTATGCACTAAAAACATTGCATTTTTCAAATAGCATAAAATTTTAGCAGTGTCCCTACACTGACATGCAACACTTGCCATCTACAGATCTTTCTTGGGACACTGTTCACACGCCACTTCCAATAAAATACACAGAAGTGGGAGGACTTCAATATTCCCCCCCAAAAAAAAACCATCACAAGCCAATTCTAGGAAATTTTATACTAATATAATGGTACTTATAAATTTTGCCCATACATTTCTAAGCTATGTGTGAGAGAATCACCTACTCCTCTTGCACTTCTAGTAAGTTAATTCCCTGATATAATAGAACTATACGGCAAAATAAAGTTCTCACTAAGGTTTATGTTGTACTTTAGGTTAAATCTGAATTCCTTGGACTTGCAATGGGTTTTTTTGGTAAAATTATTATATGCCCGTAAAGCTGTGGGAAAGCTGGGAAAATCTGCACATAAAAGGTACTCTCAGATCGTGCTTGGTTGAGCACAGTTTTTTTTCTGGACACTATACAGAATAACAGCCATAGCTTCTCTGAAGGCTGAGCTTGCCCTTCCCTGTGTCACTACAGAAAACACAAACTTAGCAATGATGATGAGACAGAGCAGGATGATCCACTGAATCCACAAGGACACATCCAGCAGAACACAGTCAAATGGAGCAGCAAGGTGCTTTTCATGTCACACAAGTCCTTGCCCACAGTTCCACATCAGCACTAGGATGGATATGGGGTGAAAGCTTCCAGATTTTAATCTCCAACTCTCTCCCTCCAAAACTTCTCTTCATCCTATTATTTTCCATCACTGAATATGTCACTGAGTTTGTTCAGCAGCATCGAGTATTCACTGGAAATAGTCAAGTTTATTCTGTTCAATGTGTTTTTGCTAGATAAGCGTTTGGGGACTCCTATTTGTCTTGCAGAAGTCCTGTTTCCTCTCGATACAGGCTGGCAGTCTGCAAGCCAGTTTCTGCAGCGTTCTATTTAATTGTGAGTCTTGTTTCTTCTAGTCGGCCTTCATGATGATAGTCAAGTACTGTCCTGTCCTGATATACACGCAGTCATACTTTTGTCAGGTGGATTTATATTCAAATCTTACAGGTCTTTGTTGGAAGCCATTTTATTTTTTCCTCTAGAAGAACTGGGATGTAGTACATCACTGGTTGGTGCACAGCAACTCTCCCAGAGTTCAGAGATAGTTGTCAAGTGCTTTTTCTGCAGGAATGGCTTAAAATCCATAGTGAATCTTGAACCAAGTGCAGGAGCATTGTGTATTTTCAGGCTTCTCATCCAGATACTAACTGACCAGCAGTGGTGAGAAAATAAGCACTGCCTGCCAAGCTGGCATGAGGGGATGGCCTCCTCGAGAAAACAACGCACCCGGCAGTGATGGGCACCACTCCAGATGGACAGATTGCAACAAAACACACATCAGCTCATCAACCTGAGTCAAAACTAATTTGTCAAGTGCCTCCCAACAAATTCTGTATTTTGAAATACATTACAGTAGGATAAAAAGGAGATTCACTCAAATAACCCAGACCACCCCCTTCCTGAAGGGACATCTTGGTGCTTCACAGTAGTCAAGAAAATCCCCATATATCTAAGTGAGTCTTCTGATAAAACCATTCCAGAAGACAGGACAGAGCTTTTCATGCTGGAGAAACACCCTCATGATAAAACTACTTGCTCTGAACCATGTATCTGGAAGGATGAAAACCCAGAGACTTTGCACCAAAGAGCAGAGCAGACCAGACCAGCCTCACCCAGCACAACCCTACTGCCACCTCAGATGGGAGTTGTCCATCGTGCCTTTAGGAAACACAAACGCTGGGCAAATGCCTTTGCTGCAAAGCTTGCAAGACAAAAGTGAAAGGAAAAAAAAGTAAAATGTATTTACAGGCTCAAGGCAACTCTCCCCCTGAGCACTGCAGTTTCTGTTGAGTCAGAGCTGTCATCTGCCCTGCAACAAACTTATCTTCGCTGTCCATTTTGCGAGTAAGATTCAATCAGGGCTCCCTGGCTCCTCAGGGAACCAGCACTTTAGCGTGAACTGCTTCCACTCAAACGTAATGGAGTGAGATTGCTCATGCCATTATTTTAAATGGTTTGAGGCCACACAGTCCCCAATTTCATTAGCTGCATTTATATACAGACCTTACACTTAATACCGTGGAACCCAGAGACACGCATACATTATGTGTCATCTTCCCAGCACACACAACCAAAAAAAGCAAAGCAAGAAAACTCTGAAAAAATTCAAAATACAAAGAAATTAAAACACACGCAGATGGCAGTAAATGATCAGCATAAACCACAGTACCAGTTTAGTGTCTCTGTGTGATACGTTATCTATGTGGGAAGGGTATTTTTGCATGCATGTATAAACATCATACACTTCACTCAGGTCTTTGCAAGTGAATGACACAGAATGAGTCTTCTCCTATGCTGCTTTACCATTTAGAAAAATTACTATCAGACCTTGAACACACTGATGTTGGCAGGCAGGGTAAAACTGGGAGCCCTAGACTTTACCTGCACTCAGGAGGTCATTTAAGTTCAGGCATAATATTTAAACTAATTAGCCAAATTAACGCCAGAGGCTGTGTGAACACTTAGGAGACTAGTCAGACCCGTGTGTTTGCAACCACACTCTCAACACAGGAGGGCAGGCGGGCTGGGAACGTGTGCGAGGAGCTGCACCGCTCATCCACCTAAGCCAGCCTTGGGCCACTGAGATGAAACAGGTTTAAAACTAAACTTATGGCTGATATGATATTGCTCTGTAATAACTCAAAGATCTTATGCCTGCATATTGGGCAATACCTCTGGATCTCTAGCAACATGTGAGAGAGAAATATGAAAATAGTAATAATGGATCCCAAATGTAATGGTGTGACAAAAGTGAGATACGAAGCACTCGAACACAAAAGCATGAGCAATGAGGCTTTAAAAAGTTGAGACTAATGTGGATGAGACTGATCAATGCTCACATACACTTTTTCCTGGAAGTGCTAGAATTTTGTATCAATGTCTTTGTTTAAGAAAAATTATACGTCTCTGATAGACTTTGCAGAGGATTATAGGAAGTTTATATAGTTGGCTATTCATTAATTGGGCATTATTAGTATCATTTAGTACTTCTGCAAAACCCACTGGAAAGAATAATCAAGTAATACAATAAAAAAAGAAATAAAATAATTGAGTTGAATGCTGATATGTTGTTACCGTTTGCTGTTAATTGCAACATGGATACAGTTAAACAACAGATGCTGTGAGTACTTTTTAGCTACCGGTAATTTTTGGTTTGTTCTGTTTTTCTTACAAAACAGATTTTCCATTTAAAGAGCTGCCGGCTGATGTTCAGCATGGAAAATTAAAACCTCTATCACACAAAGAAACAGTGATTTGCTGTTAATCCAAAGAAGAAAAAAAAGAGCATTTTTATCCAAACACAAGGTATTAGGAAAAGAGTGTAATCAGCTGGGATGTGAAGTTACACTGCAAACAATGTCACAGGCAAAACCTATTGCAATAAACAGGCCAAGCACAAGACAAATCTGGCTCATCCACCTTGGTAACTGCTTTATGGAAGCAATTTACTTTGTATTCTTCAGTTCTTCAGCACCTCCCCTTTCTATAAAAAGGATACTGTAATACTGCATTAAGCAACGCCATGGGAATACTCAGTGGAGCAATCTTTTTTTCAAGATGGACTTCTTGGTTTAAATCTAATCTGTATTTTGCTCTGTATTTTATGTTAAAGAGAAGCCAATTAAACACTGCTTCAACTAGAAGAGAAGGTTAGGGACCCGTTGGAGTCCCTTGCCCAACAGGCTCAGCCCAGCCATGGTGAAGCCAGCCAAAAAGGAGAGCATTGCCCAAGACAGCAGGACCCAAATGTCTCTGGATGCCTCAAGAACAGAAGCTCCAGATGTTTGTGGAAGGGCATTGGGAAGCATGAAGGGCCTTTTAGAGGCAAGTAGAGACCATCAGGGTACCAGGAATGTGTACCACTACCAGAGGTAGTATAAGTATAAGTATAATATTTACTGCCTACTCAGTATTCTTTTGGAAAAAAGAAGCAAATTCTGGGAGGCTTTATAAGGTGCCACACAATGATATTTTTACTATTCTGGCATGCAAGCATTATAAACAATGAACAAAGTCAGGACACAACCACCTCGTCAGGTCCAAAACAACAGTGATGTGAAGACAGAAAGCACAGGCAGTGAGGACATAAATTTATAGGATGAGAAGAAAAGCCTCCTAAGTATATTTACTGCCTACTCAGTATTCTTTTTTTATTTTCCTATGTTTGCTTGACCTTGGACACTTCCCATTTGGTATTCTCTGAGCAGTGCAGAGCTCTCTTTCAGTACCCAGCAAGTCTTAGTCCTTCCAGGCTTGCAGGCTAAAGCATTTTGCCTTGCCTAACATCAGACACCAAATGCGGGAGCTGCCTCCTCTCCCTAATGTATAAGATAAGGCTGTAATGACAGGCTATAAAGCCCTCTACATACACACAACTGATGAATATTCATTAAAAGTCAACACATAACATTTATATCGTTCCAGCCACAGAGGGAGGATGAAGTGCCTCCCCCAGGCAGCAACACCTCACTCAATTCACGATGGGCCACTTTGTACCATGTTAGATAAAACCTGCATCTGCTTGCATCCTTTGCATTTCAAGCCAGTTTCTCTCCTTCATAAACAGCATTCAAAAAGCAGACCAAGGCATGCAGAGTGACCCTGCTAGCACTGCAGAATGCACTCACCTTTTTCACATGCATACCCAAAGGTATTTTTCCCTGAGATAATATTTTTCAGGCTCTTTTGGACTTGGAGAAAAAGAGCTTTGGTGAAATAAAAACATCTCTTATCTTAAAACAACTGTCAGTTTAGGAAACAACTGACAGAGCAGCAACTGTGTCCTGGATGTGTACATTGTTTTGTATGAAGGCACTCTTTAAAACAGAATCCCAGAAGCCCAATTAGTTTGCGAGCATCTACCTCCTGCTGACCCCTCCCAGAACCATGAGCATACATCCCAGGCTGGTTTTATGCTTTCCAAGATTAGATCTGGGCTAGAAACACTGGATAATTATTTTTAACACAGCAACTGTGAGCATTTCCAGTCTTTCTGGACTTGTACACATTCATCATATTCAGCAAGGAGAGCCTTCCAGATTAATACAGAGATACTGGCACGGCGATGGAGAGATAAATGGCATGAATTGAACAAACTGAAGATTAGGAGGCTTTTAGGCACATTCCTAACATCACCTCAACATGCATTGGTACTTAATCATCTGTTGTACACTGCAAAGATAAAGTCATGTGGTCAGATCCTCAGCCTTAGTTATACTGAACTGTGCTGATTTACAATAGCTAAGAATGAAGCCCTGAAGCTCTGGAGAGACTCCATTAGCTTTATATTTCTCCTCCTGGACGAAGACCAAATTCTGCACTCGTCAATATGATTCACTCTCTGCTTCACTCTCAAGCTCATGGCCTCTGAGCGTTTGCTCTGGATGCACAGTAGCTTCCTCCCAGTATATTCTGGGAGGAAACACTTTTTTTCCCAGAAAACTCTGGCTGGATGTTGCCACAACACTGTTTGTCTAAAACAGATCGTGCAGCAGATTATAGAAGAAGAGTATGACGAAGACCACTACTCTCTGGAGGGCCTGCACACCTCATGCCATCCAGTGCTTGCCCTTCAGCTCCTGCTACAGAAAGTACCAGGGTGAGGGACTGCAGACACAGCTCCCTCATTGCTTCAGGCACTCTACCTGAACATACTGAGCAATACAATGTCAGGATTCTTGTAAGGGGTCCAAAGCAGACCTGAGGGAAGGTCAGCGTGAATGTGGCCAAGCTCCAACAGAGAGTGCTAGTCTCAAGAAATGCAGCAGAAAACCAAGCTGTGCAATCCACACCAGACAACATGGGCATGGCCAGGCTCCTGTCTGGAGCATTTGCCAGCAGCCCCTGCGTGCTGCCAAGGAATGGGCAGGAGGACACTCCCTGCAGAGCCTGGATCCAGCAACCTACCATCACCCGTGAAGGAGGGACACTGGATGGGATTGCATCTGTATGCCCTGTGTGTGTGAGCAACTGCGAGCAAATGCTCTGGGGAACCTGTTCTCCTCCTGCCCTGATCCTTCCTCAAGCCCCACAGAAACTGGCCACTGGGGTTGAGCCTGGGGGTTCCAAGAGACAAAGAAACATTTCACAGACATTAATACTATGAGCTTTGAAGGATCAACTGTAATCAGAACATAAATATCTAGATTTCAATTGTAATATGTTTTTAACAATTTTCAAAAATTATCAGACATCCTGATCCAACTTTCTGAAACCTAATTTTTACAGTCCCAACTAAGTAGCTTGCACCAAGGTGCTTATTTGTCACGTTTCCTCACTTCACGATTTTTGAATTGTTAAACATGAGAGAGAGTAGTAATTCACCATTGTTCTATTACCTATGAAAGGCATGCAGAAAACAACATCAAAAATAATCTAGGCCAGTTCATTTGAAGTACAAATGACTTATGCATGCAATACAAAATGCAACAAGTGCCTTTCAAGCTGTCTCATTTATGATAACACAAAAGTTGCTGATGGAATGAGAATTCCCAGGTAGTTATCAGGGAATTTTGCATATCATTTGTACTTCATACTGCATTAGCAACTCTCACATCATGTCAGGAGCTTGAAAAAAAAACAAAACAATGAATTACATCTCTCCCAGTTTTTATTCCGCTTTGACTGAGTAACCTCATCACTTATCTCAAATAATTCTGCATTCAGTGCAAAATGCTTTGTTCTTTTCTAAAGGAAAAAGAAACCTAACACTTGCCCTGAATTCTCCCAGTTTACCAAGATGAATAGTCAGCCATCAACCAAAGAAATATCTGGTTATCAGATCTCCAAGGTACACAAGCTGCACTAGACTACCAAGTGTCTTGCTATTAGCAAAGCAGACAGAACCAAAGCTAAGGCTGCCATTTCATCCTTGACCTTTACAAGCTAAAGGAGGAAGAACAACCAACATCCCAAAGGTAAGACACACGTGCTCAAATGGATGGAGTTTAGGAGCAGAAAGAGATCCATGAAAAAAAAAAAATTTTACACTTTTGCTTGAATTCTTGGCAAAAGCCAAAGAGAAAAGCAGTCCTCAGCTTTTCAGTTATAGTTCATTGCTCTGGCTACAGCTGCATTAACACTTGATACCACACCTGGCAGCCTCTATGATTGAGGAAGAGCAGGCAGTGAGATAGTAAAGCAGAATATTTTTTTTTTCTTAGTGTTTGTGAATATTCTTTTCTAAAACTGCATTTCTACCTCTATTACCTCCAAACCCAGGCTCTGATTTTCCTACCCCATCGAACGCTGCTTTACCCAGGTTAGGACATTCACCCTACAGCACAGCAGCTGCCCCAGACACCTCCCTGGCTGCAAGAAGAGCCCAGAAAGCATTTCCCAAACATGCTGGGGAAGTCAAAGCTGTATCATCACTTAGGCACCAGTTTGCCTCCAAGAGCAGACAATCAATGGTTCACTGGGAAAAGGAAGCTGTATCTGTGGTATCACATCACAAAATCTCTCCTTTCCCCAGTATCTGACAAGTTTATTCCCCAGTTTGCCCCACAGCAACTTGATCCCAGCAGCAGAGCACCAGACTGAGGTTCATAGCAGCACATGGTACCCACTCATCGCGTGCCAGCGCCGGCTGGAGCCAGGGAGAGGCTCTGTGGATGCTGTCACTGGCAACCACCACAGGACATTGCCAGCACCTCTGAATCCTGACCTGACCTTGCAGCTCTGGGGCTGCCCCGGGAGTGTTAAAAACAGGTCTGAACGCAAGGGACACTGCTTTGGACTTTGTGCCTGGTGAGGCTTCCATATTCTCATGAGGCTGTGCAGTCTATGCTCCTTGTTCTTCCTCTCTTCTCTTATTTAGTACCAGTAGCACTTCACTGCATTTCTGAAATAGTCCTTACTAGATATTTGGTTTCTCTTACAATAGCATTTGCAGAAAACAAAACCATAACATTTAAATGCCCTTCATCAGTAAGTCTAAATTACAATACACATTAATTTTTCACAAAACTTTGTGAAGCAGTTTTATCTTCTCACATCTCACTTCAAGTGGCAAGAGGAAAGGATTTAGTAACAGTACCTACATAAGGTTTATCAGCAAAAATATGCACTCAAAAGAATTCACTCAAAAAAACTGACATCACCTCCCCGCCTTTTTTTTTTCCCCGTTTAAAGATTGCCATGAAACTGAAATTTCTGAAATATAAGGGGGGTTGCATACTACTTCCAATCAAGTAAACAGAGCATCAGAGTCCTGACACATGCAACGGCTAAAAGCAGATGTTGAAAAATCGCATTTCAGACCAGGGGGGTGGGGGGAAAGCAAGTAGCAACTGCTAATCCAAAAAGTCACCAGCAAAAAGCCTGCACACACACACAAAAAAAAAAACACACCCAACAACCTACAACTGAAACAAGCAAGAAAACTGATCCTAATTGCTACTGGAACATGGGCAAAGTAAGACCATTCAAGCAGATTTAATTGCCTTTCCACAAAAGACACTTTGAAGCAAGTAAGCAAATCTCAGTTGATGCGAAATTTTACAAACAAGTTGGACAGCCATCTGTCAAGAATAAACCAGGACCTCGAAGTACAGGTCCTGCCTTCAGGCGAGAGGATGGACAAACCGACCTCTTGCTATCCTCCTCACCCTCATCCTTTTCTGTGAGATCTGTGACAGCTGGAGGAATACACTCAAGTAACTCCTTAGCAAGTGTTCCGATTAGTAACAGGCTGCAATACAGGACACCAATAAAGCTTGTTCTGAGCCCTGGGATACAGCAGGTTCTCTTCCTGAAGCTCAGTATATATCAACTTTCACAGCGTCACATAGACCTGGAGAGGTAGTAGGGGAAGCAAGGTTAATTTTCAAGTCCAAGATTCTTGCAAGTATCCCTTTTCTGTGGGAGTTACGCTGTTTCCAAGCCAACTATAGCAATTTGCATACATTAAGCTCCAGGGTAAACTGCTAAGTACACCAGAGAAAAGGCTACTCTGAATGGTGGGCAGGGGTGGCATGGGGAGAAGGGAGCACAGGGCGGGCACACACAGAGCAGCAATTAGGAATCTAAACGTAGATAAAATAGCTTTAAATTATGGCCTAAGCCAGTAACTGTTTTCTGCACTAAGAATTATTTTTAAGCATTTCCTGAAAGATCTTCTAAAACCTTATTCCATTAAAACCTGGGAAGTTTTAGGCTGAGCAACCAGTTACTTAATTCCAGCAAACTGCAAGTGAAGGAAGTGCAATATCTGACCACAGCCAGTGCCATGTTTTGATATATCGGAGCTGCATCCAAGTTAAATATGAGTGACCACATTGCTTTCACTAGTCTGAAGACCTACAGGAGATTGTTTCACACACTGAAAAACGTAAAAAACAACTTAGGAAAAAGATATCATGAAGAAACATCTTCTCTTTTCCATTCACTGCACATGCATTTTGACAAAGACGACACACTCTAGATGGATAAGAACAATTTTCCATCATTAGGCAAGCCTTAAACAACCCCTGACTGCTTATACCGTCATCTCTTAGGCTCCTAAGAAATTGCAGTTATTTGTTCAAAACAAAACGATGAGGCCTGTGATATAATAGAGCAATTTAAGCAGTGAAGAATACAACACCTGTAATTCAATTTCATGGCAGCTGGTTTCACAACATGTTTCTATAACACTGTTGTGATATAGGAAACTTCTCTCAGAGTGTAGCAATTCTTCTTTAAGTAAGCCAGGCTCTCAAGAGAGAAGTGGACTTTAGCAGACAAATACTACAAACAATAAGCAATTTGTATCTCCATGCCAGTCCTTTCAGTTTTATCTCCAGTTAGTTGCCACTCTTCTGAGGGTTTATATTTTAGTTTATATTTCATATTGAGAGGCTGTTGTCAGAAAAGGTAACAATAGAAGTCACCTGGGATCTCTAACCTTGAGTAAGTTTCCCTTCCTATTCATCTTTGCTACAACAGTCAACATATAGAGGAAAAGCTGTAAATCCCAGGCATATGACCTTCCCAAAAAGTCAAGGAGGGAACAGGGGGAAAATGAAGATATCAATAATGACTAGTCAATGCAGAAAGCACAGCAAAAACATTCTCCCAAAAAGAGAAATCTAGTATGACATCAGAACACTGCAGCTGAACTGCATCCAGCAGTGAATATTTCTCATCCTATGCTGGAAATGATGAGGCCACCTGCTAGCTTGGTGTAAAGTTCTTTAGAGTACAAATTCATGCAGGTATCAAAACTGAGGTTTCTAAACAGTAACACTGATGTTCTCCTTCATTCAGTACTGAACTATGCTATACCATATCCACTTTATATACTGAAATTAGAAAGAAATCATATACCCTATTAGGGATCTCCTTCCAGGTTTCATGACTGGAATAAACACCAAAGCAGGAGTTTCAAGATGTCTTTGGAATGGTGTAGACTAGACCTGATGATGAAAACCTTCCCACCTCTTCTCCCCATCCTTCTGTTCCTCATATGCCTCCTTCCTCTGCACCAGGGCACGGATTTAGGTAAAGACCCAGATGGGTAACCGTGCCAGGCTGAAATGCCTGCACAATGAAAGTCATCAATGCAGAACAGCCTGGGATTCCGTGTGAAGAAAAGGCAGAACTTGTCGTGGGCTAGATCTGGTGGAAAAGATCAGGGGCACCTGCCTTTAACTTTCATGAAATGGATATGTAACCAGGGACACGTTGCATCTCAATAACTGTAGGTTGGAGAAATGCCCCTCTATTCAGGATAAGGTGAAATACTCCTACACATGAAATGCATCTCTGGTCAAAAAACCACTCCTGTTCAACCAGCTCTGCTTGAACTCCAAATTAGCAGCACAAGCAAGTGACCTCGAGTCCCATTCTGTGCTATGCACTCTATCCCCAAAGCAGAAGACAAGTATAACCACAAATGGGTTAGTAGTTCCTTCCTGCATTTCATGTCTGTTTACTGGAGAAAAGCTACTGCCTTGAGCACCAGCAATCCAACTCTGAGATCCTTCATCAACAGCTATTCCATCTACATTGATATTCCCTACATGAAAGGAAAACCACAAAAACATTTGAATTCCAAGTGTATTACTATTAAGAACCCCATTTGAAAATGTCTTTTCAGTTCTCTTTGATTAAATTCATGAGACTGACACAATGGGCACCTCCCTACACTGCAGATGCAAAATACTAAGTATGGCTAAAACTGGGTGTCTTAGGGAGGAAAAGGTGACTTCAAAGACGTAAGACTTTTGAAGTTCTGACAACAACTGTGGAGTTTAAATAATTTTAGAAGTAAGATGCATGCCGTTACATTTTCAGAGCACAGAGAAGCGTGGTGTTCACCAGGAATTCAGAAGGAAAGTGGGGTTTCTCCAGTCTACTTGAGATGGGGCTCATCATACTGACCCTTACCTACCTACTGGAAAGTCATCTCTCTGCATCTCAAATCTACAGGTAGAAGGTCAGTATGCAACATCTCCCTTCACCTGACAACTGTGCTCAACTTGGATTGAAATATGCAAAAGGAAGAGTCTTCAACAGTGTATGGCATAATAAAGACTTAATTTCAAGTACAGCTTCACAATATTGATGCAATAACAACAAAAGCCATGCTCTAGAACTCACAATTTTGTTTTTGGAAACCAAGCCTGTCATGCAGGCACAATGATTTAAAGAAAGGCACCAGGCCACCCCATTATTACTAAGCACAATGACAAAAGCATATCAGCAAGCCAGAATAGAACAAGGCATTTCTGATCTTGGTTGAGAAAAGAGAGCAAAGCCACAGCTTCAGCAACTGATACAGTGTTACACAAAATAGGGCATTTACTGAATATTTCACCTTTTCAGGACTCTCAATCATTCAGCTGGTTGCAGTGTTAGTTCACTGTCAGGCCTGATGCTGATTAAAAATCCCTATCCCAACCCAATTCCACTCATCACACTCCTATAGCATATATTTGTCTTTTATAGCAGACCTTGGTGTCAACAGTTAATAGAGTTTATCCCTTCTTCTAGCAGAATGAAGGACCTGACCTGAATAAGGCAGGAGAATGGAGCTACCTTCTATTTCCACATCAGCTCCTTCAGCTGAAAGAGAGTTTATTAACAGGGGGCAAAATCATCTCAGGCACCCCAAATTTTGAATTTTTTAAAAAGCATCTCTCAGGGTTTCGTCCTTCTGTGTTGTCACATCAGCTTCTCTTTAAAAAGAGGTATGAGATGAAACTCCTTTCAAACCCCTGCAGAGCTCTGCCAGCACCACCAGAAGAACGTGGGCAAAGAACAGCATCTCTCACAATTAATTCAGCAGATACAGAAGACTATTTACAACTGCTGCTTTGCTGAAGAAAACCCAGGCAGAATTCTGCTCCCACCGAAACCACTAAGAGACAGGTCAGGCTACTACAACACAAGCATGGCTTTCAAATTATGAACTTCATGTTATTTTTTTTCTTCACTTACAGCATTGCCCCAATTTATAAATAACGAAAGGTATTACTCATCACACAACTCAGCTCTTAGTGCTATCCCTGTCCTTGAGTGAGATTAAAATAAGGAGCATGTGGAGTGTGTGTGTTTTGGGCTTTTGGGGATTAAAGATAGAAGCAATCTAATGCAGTTTACTAGACTGGCCATACCGGGGCAGAGATTGGTTGTAGAGTGCACTCCACAGCATCTACCTCAGTTGGCCTTTCTTTATTGTCAACACTCCTCCAGCTATTAACTACAACACGCAAAGTAGACAAAAAAAAGAGTAGGAAAGGTTTAGCACAGCCATTTTACAGATGGGGAACTGAGGGCCAAGGAATTTAAAACACCTGCCCAGGGCTATCATACAGTACATGCTGGAGTTCTACACCAAGAGCAGCCATCCAGAGAAACACTTCAGCATGCAAAGGTTTCTTCCTTCTTCAAGCTAATTTCCCAGTTCTGTTCTCTCACATATTATGAAAATGGCTTGAAAACTAACTCTTTGAATTCTCATATTGAATGGAATCTCATGCAATGTCTACTTTGAGTTTCCATTCAAGTTATTTCGTCCTCCTGCTGCCGAGGTTCCTTGCATCATGCATTTTCTACCTATTGACTTGATAACTTTTTCAAATGCTTCATTATTATGAACCAAGCGTGGCCACAGAAAATGCACTACAGCTCAGGCAGGCCCTTTATTACATATTCATAACCATTAGCTCGATCAGTCTTCTCAACCTCTTATGTTTGATTAAGTCTCATTTCCTAAAAACTGATTAAATCTAGCCAGCCTCTTTAAATTATTATTCCTCATTGGTCCAGCAGTGCTAAACGTTTCGAAATGTGACAGTAATCTAGTTTTAAACAAACCAGCCACAGAGTCTATGAAATCATCTTCAGGCAGCTAGTAATCTCTTTGATGGATTCACCAGCAGCAGCGAGGGTAAGGCAAGTCGTGTCCATTAACACCTGCCCCAGCAACAGATGGGCCACGCAGGACAGCGGGAGCCTGGAAGCCGCTCAGCCCGCCAGCGAGAGCGTACAGACAAGTGTTTCAACAAATTTTGCTCTGTACCCACAAAAGCCCACATGACAAGGCCTAAAAGCCACATGTTAAAAGGCAAGCAGCACGTCAGAACTCCAGCCGTTTGTGATGAGGTATAGAGAGTGCCACTTCGGGGCTGCTGCTCCAGCTGCAACCCAAGCTTGCTGTATGCACCTCTTGGTTTAAGCTGTACTACTTGTAGGTGTGCACTTCTAAAAATGCTTTGTGTTTTTTTTATTAAATTAACAACTTCTTTCTTCAAAGAGTGTGAAAGATTCTACCTGTCTTTTTAACACACACACACAAAAAAATAATTATTCCCTCCACAATCACACACACAGCAGTGGGAGGAAGCCAATACTGCCACCGCCTTCAATGCTGTCTATGGATAAAAGACTGTCAAGTCTGATGTTATCTAAGGACCTTGCACCCCAAATTCATTTTTAGAAACACAACTGTTCATTGGCAGGTGAGTTTACATCCACTTGCACAGAGCTGTTAGCATAAATGGAAGAGCCCCTGCCTCTACTTTCC
>NW_008595811.1:229550-236960 GCF_000691845.1 Merops nubicus
TGGTCTCTCTTAGAAAATGTTCTGATCATTTCAGCAAATTAATGAGAATCAGATGGCTTTTCTTTCTTTCTGAACCATTGCTCTCCAACTCATACAGGACCACTCACACTTCTAAGTAGTCCCACAAGAAACATCAGAAATACAGAGAAAGATTTCAGTACAGGGTTGAGCTGGGACAATGGAACATGAGAGAAATCTCTTGAAAAACAAGTGTCTTCCATTCATCAAATAAAGAAACACTTTGCAGCAAAGAAAATTCATGACATCAAGTGTTCTTTTGCAAATTTAGCCCCAGACATCATTTTTCTGGTTTGACCTATAGGTGATGGATATATGAACAAGCATATGAGCAAAGAGAAGTTTTTTTTCCCAGAGGTTTATGCTCCTCAGCAATTGGGGAGTCTCTTGGAAAAAAATTATTAGCAGGTCACAGGAGATTGCTCTGAGTGTTGCTCAGCTGAGCTTTCTGCCTTCCAAAGGTAAACAGCCTTTTCAGGCACAGCAGTAACACGGAGCAGGCAATCACAGTCATGTTGAATTGCCATCAAACGGCTGACGTTTAGTAAATTAAAGGCCTTATGCCATCAGCCATGCTCAGGGCCTGTTTCAACCTGGGGATGTCCCATTATTTTTTTTTTTTTTTTTCAAAGGAGCTTCATTTTTTCAACCTGGAAAATTGCAAGTGATTGCATTCAGCAAGCAAATAATAGAAAACTCATACATACTAGCAAATAAGAATGAGCAGCCTAGAAAACATCAAATGAGGACAAAGGACCCTCGTGATGATAATAGCAGAGGAAAAACTTGATACAGATGTACAGGGGCAACCTGCTGCACTCAGAACCACTGCAATCAAGAACAGCAGTAGACCCTCTTTGTGAAAACAGTTTATATCGCCTACTGCATATCAGTCTGGGGGCTACAGTAGCAGAAGGAACTTTTTTTTTTTGCCTTGAAACACAGGTTTCTACTGTACAATGTCTGACCGCCCATATCTTCCTCCTGCCTAAGCCTCTTGTGCCTCAGCCTGACACGCTCGAGCTCTGCAGCTTTGGAGTCCTTGAGACATAAGGATGTTTAAGTGTCCCTGCTCACAGACTGAGAAACACTGCTTCAGCCTTTTATGGTGGGCCTCTCAGACATGGAGGCTTTCAGGGTGTGCAGCAGCATCAGAACCTCAGCTAAGACTCACATACATGTTCTTCACATCTACATACTGTGCATTTCTCTTTCATGCTGGAAACCACTGAAAGAAAGCAGATGTGCTTATGGAACATTCTAATAAGCATGTTCATAATGTACTGTCTCATAAAATTGAGCCTTCCTCTTCTTGACCTCTTAGGCACATCCAACACAGAAATACAAGCAACATAAAGTTTCAGTGGGTTGTTGGATCCATGAACCACAGACTTCACTGTGACATTACAAGTTTTGGTCAAACCAAGCATGACAAGTCAACTGCATCCTCAACAACATCTCCTGCTGTCACAGGATGACGATATCTCGCATCAAGTCTACAACAGATAAGTGCAAAGCTTCAGGCTTGGATTCCTTGTTATGGGTGTGCTGCTTTGCTTATTAGCATGCAATTTGTTTATTCTCCTTTTCTAAACTGAAACTCAAAAGGGACTGGAAAGACAGAAAATTCAATCCAGACAAGTTCCCTAAACACACTTGTCCTGGGGCAGGTCCAGGAGTTATTTGAGGATGGCAGCTGGCAGCTGCGGCCTTTGGTGCGGCTCTTTCGGACGCTGATGGAAGAGGACAGCTGGCTGGGCTGGCACAAGGTGCCACATCTGATTGATCGAGTGGTCCCAGTGTCACAGACTCGTAGGCTGTCATTAACGGTCTGCGCTTCCTCCGGGCAGGAGGCACACACCATGAGGCAAAGCATCAGTGCTGAGTGAGCCAGGGTCACTCCAAGAGCCATATCTGCCTGGGCACTCTCTTATTTCCCAACAAAACACAGCTTTTGTTTAAAATTATTATTTTTATATATAAATAGGTATACATGTTTTACAGACGAGGGGTGTAGGGCGTTGCAGCACGCAACTACTGAAAAGTCATCCCCTTCCATGTGAAAAATTCAGCATTTTTATGGATAAACGAGTCATAAAACATTTTCTTCAGGCTATTTAATTCATCAGCTAGCTGGACAGCAAATATGCTAGGATGTTAATTTAACCGAATTATTCCCCTCTCAATAAGGTAAATGTTAGATGAAGATCATTAGGCAGGCTGGCAACCCTGTCATCTTCCCTCTGCCAGATAAACCCACAATGCAAAGTAGCTGCTAAAGAGGTTCTGGCAATTTGAAGGGTTATAATCTTCCCTGAGCGGACACTTCTGCTGCCATGTTTCCTATATTTTTGGAGCTGGTTTAGTTTTTTCATTTTACCCTACAGTTTCATTTCTTTGTCTTTTAGAATAGCAAAGCTATGATTTCAGAAGTCAGACATCCACACGAAAATCCATCAATACATTCAGAAGAAAAACAAAGCCTTCTGCCTATATGCTGCTGTCACATCACAGCTAGGTACCTTATTCTTGATGCACTATCGAGTTTATTTGACCATCAAGTAAAATAACTTTCACAAATTGCGTTAGTGTTTTTCCCCATAGGAAGTGCTATTACTTATAAGTAGATCGTGACCTTGCAAATAAACTCCATCCTGCCTTTGATAGTTTAAAAATGGGCCACAGTTTCTGGCAGGCGTGTGATTGAAGGCTACATTCCCTTTTGGAAAAAATAAAAAATAAGAATCAAAGCAATGTCACAACTGGTTCAGATCTTCAAACTGAAAAATCTTTATGATAAAAGTATCTCTTTTTTTCTTCCTCACTCTTGACTCACTGCAATGACACAAGTCAAACAAAAGCCTAAACAGATAAGAACAAGAACTCCATATTTCAACAAGGAAAGTGTAAGGACACTCTTGGATGGAGCTCTCCTACCACAATTTGGCCTAATCCTGGTTGCAGAAAAATACAAACACATTTTAAATAGAAGCACCACCCGAATCTGGGTGTGGTTTTTTTTTTTTTTTTTTCCTCCTAAAGCATGAAAAAATGTAGAATTGTTAATGAATCCACGATAATATAATAGTGCAATACTGGTGTGCTGCTCGTCCTAGTAACAGAAGGCAATAGGTGTTGAAAATCTCTCTAGTCTTCCACATTGAAAATACCATAATTGAGATGAATTGGATCTCACTTCTTATGTTGCAGTCCCTTATTTCTAGATGTTTTCCTTTATCTTCCCTTTTTTAAAGTGATACATTCCTACAACAGGGATTATAGTTCCCTGGGAATGCAAGCAGCACAAGCACAGCAGAGCCTCCAGTTCCAACAGGCAGCCAGATAAGAGTGTGGGAAGTGGGTGAAAAGACAGAGGATAAATTAGATTTACTCCCTTTTCCTGAAATGCTTTCCCACTCAAAACTCTGTAGGTTCTCAACTCACTCTCATCATGGTCAGATGCATTACTAATCGCACATAAAACAACATGACTAACATCTAGATTGTTATTCATCTATATTCTTCACCAACATTAAGAATTCTTCTCTCTAATGTAGCAGAGCTGAAGCCAATATAGCTCCCTTGTGTTTACTTATCTTCATGAAGAAGCTGTTGAAGCATCTCAGAACTCTCCCTCCTCTGGGTCCTAAACAGGCTGACACACATCTCCCTGTTTCTATTCCACTTTTGTTCAATTGGGCCTGCATTATGTTGTTATTGTTTCACTTCTGAGCCCATGACTGCTCAAAGCCTGTCTCTTCCATCTGAATAGTGTTTTTGTAGAAAACATAATAAAGTTTATTTAGCAGCTCTTAAAAGTCTCCTCACATAGAAAGGCATGTGGGGAAAACAGTTTTTCAAACCTTCGAAGCTATACACCAAAACATCTGTTTGGGTTTCAACGAGTTAACAGCCCAGTTCCCAGAGCTCCTATCAATAAGGCTGAAGAAACCTTCAGAGCTCTGGTATAGCTATTTCAAATGTCCTCCAGCAATCCAACACAAAGCCTTGAGCTTAAATACAAAACATAGTACTTCTTCCCCTCTCCATGTTTTCAGGATTCTTTATCTAATTCTTCCAGCAGTTTTTCCTATAAAACCTATTATGACTTCTCAGCAAGAGAGGTTTGGATTTCTTTACTATTAGAGAATTCAGTTGGAAAGCTGAGGGCCAACCTGCCTGCTAGACAACATATTGCACAGCAGCATTTAAATAGACATATTGATCACCAACGTACTCACCCAAACATTTATCACTTGTTATAAAGGTGAAAACTTTACATGACACACACAAACATACAATATGTATAAAACCACGTAAAGAACAGTTGGACTGGACAAGCCCAAAAGCTCATTGAAATAAACATTCTGGACCGTTGCAAATACTGTTTGACCCGGGAAAAATATAACAGGACACAAATACCATGATACTTGCCCAAAACAGTCCAAACTTATGGTTAAAGGGCTTCCTGGGCCAGCAGAGGTTGTCTTTGCATGTGATAAGCACCATGTATTTTCCCATGTCCGTGTCTTGGACCCACAGGAACTTTCAGCAATCATATTATCCTGTACAGATGCTTCCTGATTCTTCTATTAAATAAGACAATAAACAACATCCACTATTATTTTCTGTCTCATGATTAGACCTTCACAGCATTATCCCTCACTCTGTCATCTCTTTTCCAGCCATTTTTCCATTTCCTAGATTGATCAGTCATTTCATTCTATCACCTGCAAGCCAAAGAGTGGTCTGAAATTTGACTTTCCATTGACCAGAAGAAAGAAATATCCAGCTACAGAGTATCTGCAAAATAGCTTCCTTCTTTAAAGTGGTAAACTCTTGAACAGAAGTGGTAAAGAGACAGCATAGATTCTTCCAGGTCACACCAAAACAGCAAAAATGCAATTCAAAACGAGCAACTCTGCCACAAGGACTACGATTACATCTCACACCAGCATATACAGCAGTATTTTCCACAATATCCTCCACAAATTACTTCTACTACATGAAAAAATACATTCCCAATTCTCTTCTCTTTGACTTTTTCCTCAAGGAATTTCTAGGATGAAAAAAACCCTGCAGCCCTCATACTGCTGAGTTTGAAAGCTATCAGCAGCCATGTATTCATAAAACAAAAAGCTGATGACATTCTTTACAAAGAACATGAAACAGAAGTTAAATTTAAAAAGATTCTCAATTTATCTGTCCTTTAAAGTTTCCTCTAGCTTTTTCTCTTTAGAGCATTGGGAGCTACTGAGAATTTCTCATGCAGATAATTTCAGTTTTATCTCTGGAGTGGGTGGAAAGGACTAAGAGGATGATCATTGCTGGCCTGACCAAAGGAAGCAATGGTTTACCTTCTGCTTAGGGTACACCAGATAAGCAAACATTCAAGGAGGCAAAAACCTATTTACACTGAAGGACAGTGTTTCTACAAGCTGTGAATAAATACACAGCAGAAATCAGAGAATGACATTCTATACCAGTTTTCCTTCAGAAGTAGTGTGGGCAAAAAGTGTTTGTACTTCTAAAATGGAGTTTGATCAGTTAATGAAAGGGCTCATATGATGCGATTGATTATGATGGCAGGAAAATGGACCCAATGACCCAGGAGGTCCCTTCCCAGACATATATTCTCCTGGTGAGGGGTCTGACGGCACAATGAGTAGAAAGAGGAGGTAATAGTAGATGCCGTGTGAAATTCTGGTGAATTTTCTGAGTTTTGCCCAGGATTGCAGGAGAGACAGATTTTCAGTCCGTGCGCACAAGCAGGGTTGCTACAGTTTATAATATAAAGAAAAACCTACCAAGACTATCTTTTCTGCACCGTATGAAGGTGATCAACTCAGCAGAACTGAAAAGATCACAAATAGATATATAAACACAAGAGCTAAATACTTCATAGCCACGTAACACAGCCCCCTTCAAAATTTGGTTTCCTATTCAAGTGGGAGAAATCTTCAATAAATACAATTTTGACCCTTCAAGCTTGTACTAAACCCCCTGGAGCCAGGTGCACAGCAGCTGATCAGGGATACGTTGTTACCGAGTTTCACTGGATGAAAAATTAGAATTCTTCAGAAACAAACAAAAGCTATTATCCACAATGATGTCTTCAAGCAAACCATATGTGGAGCATGTACCCTGCCAATGCCTCCAGTCTCCTGCAGAAGCATTTGCACAGGCACTTCTGGTCATCTCAAACAAACGTCAGCGACAGCAAAGCACATTCATTCACTTGTTCACATCAGAGGAGGGAGATGTCAACATGACTTCAGGAGCCTTCATCCAGAGATGGAATAGGGCACTAGGCACAATTCATCAGCACATCTACATCAACCTAGTCGTCTTTTGCTTTTTTTAACCTTGAGAGTTTCTCAGTCACACCTTCCCCTTAAACTGTGTTGTGATGAGTTTAAAAAAAAAAAAAAATCTCATCTGCTGAAATCTATTGAACAATCACTCAGGAAAGTCCCCCTTGTGCAGCCAGCAGATGCTTTGCTTTCATGTTTTCCAGCCATCATAAAATGGTTTTAAAGAATAAATCTCAATTTCACTTTAATACAAACATAGCATCATTTTCACAAAAATAAGATTTCTCTTATAATGTGCAATTACATTTTTAAAGGACTGCATAAACCATCTCAAAAGCCATCTACCTCACTGCTTTTCAAAGAATATTACATCAGCAGCAGCAAAGCAACTAGCACTGGATATCAGAGATTAAGACCAGCACAAACCATTAGCTCATTTAATCTGATCAAGCCTGTTTCCCAAAGTTACCTCTGTACTATGCCCATAGATTCAGTCCAACCAAAAGTCTCCCTGAAAGACATTCCAACATGATCTGAAAATGTCAAAATAAAGGAAATATACTGTCAACATGGTAGTTCATTCTTAAATTACATAGTCTTCCATTACCCAGCAGAGTGTCTAACTTGTAAATTTAATTTGTCTGGCCTTAATTTTGAGCTGTTGGTTATTCATATGCCTTTCTCCACTAAATTAAAGGCCTCTTATCTGTCACAGCGATATGCAGAGAAGAGTAAAGCCCAGTTCTGCAATTCAGTCTGACAAAGAGAGATAACTTTTCCTCATCCAACTGGAGCAGTATCCAAGGCTGGTGGAAAAATCACCACACTTTTAATTCAGCTATGCCAATTTATACCAGTAGGGAATATGACCCCTGTAGCTCAGCACCAGTTTACAATAAGATGCTAAGGAAAATGTCATTTCCAAGAATATTCATTAATAAAATGTAAACTATAATTAAGCCAATGGCTAGCAGGTATCTCACATACCTTTTTCTCACCTAGGCAGAACATGTTCATGGTAATGAAAAAAAATTTAATTCTCCTATTTATGCTCAGTTCAAAATTTCTGCATTTCCCT